>NC_065518.1:23670044-23851971 GCF_006386435.1 Epinephelus moara | reverse complement strand
TTGACTTGACTTGCCCAAGAAAAAATGACTTGGGACTTACTTGAGACTTGAAGGTTAAGACTTGAGACTTACTTGAGACTTGCACATGTGTGACAGGGTGACGGGGGAAGGGGGTGGAGCTTGTGAAATGTGGTTCAACAGCAGTAGAGAAACAACGGTAAAACAAAACAAAACAAAAATTTCATCTTGTTCATTTATGGCCCAAAATTGTAGTTAACTACACATACAAAAAAAAAACGGCAAAAAGGTTTTTTATCTTTTTGAATCACTATGCAAATATGATTGTAATCAAACTACCAGCAAGCTACTTCAAAATGTACTCCAACTACTGTGCTAGTTTAATTACATGCATTCACTCCCCTTCAACACTGAAAATTACTGATGCTACTGCTCAGATGATGCCAGACTGCTTTAGTCTTTCTACCATTGCCCGGTAGAGAGCATACTGACATACTGCATTACAGTCTGGTATGGAAACTGATCGGCAGCTGACAGAGCGGCACTGCAGGGGATCATAACAACTGCACAGAGGATCATTGGTCTCCCACTGCCCCCCCTTGAGGACACCTACAGGTCTCGCTGCCACAGCAGAGCCTGCAGCATAACTAAGGACAGCACCCACCCCTTTCATGAACTGTTTGCAATATTGCCATCTGGAAGACGCTACAGAGCCTTAAAGACCTATACTTCCAGATTCAGAACAGCTTCTATTCTATTCCATTCATTACTACTGTTATATGTACTATTACAAGGCCACTACTATTACTACAATCACTACTGCTACTGTACATACTCCTGTACTTCTGCTGAGATCAGTTGAACTGTTAAGTTCATCATCATCATCATCATCATCATCATCATTATGATCATTATCATGTAACTTCCACACAGCTACATTTATTAGGAAGTTCCCGCTGGTATAGTCATCCCCCTGGCAACAAAATCACTGATGCTGGAGTTCTGCTTCACACACTCAGACAGCATCAGGATGTTGTTTCCAGGAGGCAACAATGTCACCATTCAGTCCACCTCTGGTTCCCAAGAGAGGGGAAATAAAAGAGCAAAGAAAAGGGGAAAATAGACGGTAAAGAAGACATAGAGATGGACAGATGGTGTTCTCTACTCTGATTTTGCTTTCTGCTACCTTTACACCTCTCCCTTGAGCTGTCCTCAGAGGCATCATGTCCCCCAGCAACCTGCACCCACGGGCCCATTTCAGGTCAGCCGGAGCGCTCTGCCTACTTACAGTACAGTGTTGCAATGTAGTCAACTCTTTTTTCACTGCACTTAGCAGGACATGTGAGGATGTGATACAGCCGCGAAGCTGAAAGCCTTCTCACAGGCGCAAAATGGGAGCTTGTTCCGGGACATTCTATTTTCACATTGGAGTTATGATTGATGTGCTGTGTCTGGAGATGTTCATAATCTGATATCTCGACAACTTCTGCATCCAAATGTCAGATGAATGAGTGATACCTCTTTGGTTTCAGGCCCTCTGACCGACTGGGTGGAAGGTGAGGAAGCCTAATAGTTGTATTATATTATCTGATGTAGTTAATTTAAGCAGGAGAAAGCATCATTTCCCTACTGAGCTACTCTGCTCATTTAGCCAGAGGTGTGGCAGCCAACTTTCTAATCATGCCTACAGAGTCTCAGTCCCACAATTCCCTATAATACACAGGGAAACCTGACCTCACGGGCATCAGCAGGTGAACGAGAATAAAGAATGTGTTTGTTGTAGTACAGGGGGTGAGAACAAGCCCGAGCACCAGGGTGTCACTTCAGCTTGAATTTTTTATTAATTGGCTTGGTCCCGCTATATCTTACTGCTCTGATTGAGCTGTAACGTGTACAGCACATGCCAGGAGAACTGTAGAACTATCCTTTTACACTGTGGGCGCAGAATCATCATATCCAGCCGGCAGCAGACGGCGAATGACACCAAACAATCCGTGAGAGGAGGGTAATTGGAGAGCATTGGGCTTATTCTACACCATGCCCGAGGCCTGAAGAGGAACACATGGAGCTGTCCAATGGATTGAGGCCCCCGCAAAGCACTGTGGGTAATATGGGAAAGCTAAACATCCAGTAAGAACGCCGGTAGTGCTGTTTGCAGCCTTTATTTGGACACAGAGGGGTCTCACGGCTGGAGAGGAGAGGAGAGGGGCCGGGAGGGAGTGAAACATGACACTAAAATAACAACATATAGAGTGGTAAACATGTCACTGATGTGTACATATTTGTTCAGGGTGCGTGTCTTCAACGGTAATTAAACTGAAATGCCCTCCTCAGTGAGGATGTAAAGGAAGCCGAGGCACATTTTAAATGATAAAGACCAGGGTGCAGCTTTGCATCTGGTTGTCAGCTGAATGTTTAATTTGTTGCAGATCAGCACTTGCTATGCTGCACAGCGGTGAGCCCTCTCCCTTTCTGGGGAGAAAAGACTTTTCTCTTCGGCGGGAGATTATAGGGTCTTAAAAGTGTTTGCTGACAGAGTGTCTTTAATATGATGACATAAACGTGTAATCCATCTCAGATCGCCGACTGGAGTATTTATGAGCCTCTGTTGACAGCAGTACACCTGCTCTTCCTCAGTCCAGACCTGGGAACCCTGCCCGCCTGAACTAGCACCGCTGCTGCCAAGGGCACTGCCAAATTGGGAGAAGTGTGAGTGTGTGTAAGTGAAAAAGAGGAGGGGGGAGTGTGTGTTTGTATGAAAAGGTGTAGAGAGACAGAGACAGGATGGGGAGGGGAGAGAGTTGTGTGAGGAGGGTGGTTTGGATGGGTGGGGGTGTATTTATTTATCTCCTGACGTTATAAGAGGATGGATTATTGAGAGTCATTTATTACTCCATCATTCATCAGATAGAATACATTTCATGAGAGAGGGAGAAACATATCTTGTTTACATAAAGTGTGTTTGACTTGGCAGGTAATCACCCTGCTGAAAGACAAGAATTAAAGGAGCAGTCTGCAGAATTTAGGAGGACATACTGGCAGAAATGGAATATAGTATTCTTAACTATGTTTTCATTCGTGTAGAATCACCTGAAATCTTTTTTTTTTTTTTTTTCACTTTTCATTATCTTAGAACATATCTACAAACAGGGCAGGTTGTCCTCCATGGAGTTTGCATGTCATTTCTACAGTAGCCCAGAACTGACAAACCAAACACTGGACCATTTTTACATAGGTTCGTTTGCGTTTTCATGTCAGCCTCTGTAATTCTACTACACTTTTGGCACATGGGAGAAGTTTCAGTTGGTTGCAATCTGCAACCTCACCACTAGATGTCACTAAATCCTACACACCAAACCAGTGATACTCAACTTATGGCCTGCAAGTCAAATCTTGCCCGTGATAGGATGTCGGATGCTCCCCAACCATTTTCTAATTCATGGATGAAACTAAACCGATTCACACTGAATTTTATTTATTTATTCGACTGATAGCAGAGAAGCAGATACACCGCACACAAGACGGCTGAATTGCTTCTTCTTTTAATTTAGTCTTCACTTGAAATGTTACAAACAACACGTTTTACCCATTGCTTCATCAGGTTTGTTGTGACATACACTGAATCCAATCAGCAGCAGGGTGATCATGTGCTGAGTGAACTCCATATATGGTTCTGTACACATGCCCACCACCTGAGAATACCCCGTGTCATGCAAACAACCAGACACATTGCATTACATACACCCCACAAGTGAAGCCTAAAGTCAAGTGAAGACTAAATTAAAAGAAGAAGCAATTCAGCTCTCTTGTTTGCGGTGTATCTGCTTATTTGCTATTACAGTAGTTTGATTCTGCCATCAATGAGTTTATTTATTTATTCTTTTATTTATTTATGTAGTTTGTAAGTTGCCAGACTACATAGAAAATAATCAAAATAGAGCTTGTTTACAGACTGTTTCAAAATAAATGGGTCCCTCTATGTTTCCTGTTGACCAGCTGTTTTGCAGTGTGTGTGAGTGACACCAGTTTACAGGAAGTAAACATATCCAAGCTGTTGCCTTGAAATGTAATTCCAGTAAAATGCTCTATCAAAAAAGGGTCAGAGGAGGATCCCTGCAGCCTGTAAGACAAGTCAGATCTAAGCCCCGAATGTCCTCAAGTCCTAGAAACACATCTGGATACACCTGACCTCGACTGGATTTGAGTGGGAACAGCCAATGACAGAAGGTTACGGTGCTTTTATTTAGTTTCCAAGGGAACGTCACTGCTTTCACACTGCAGCCATTAATAGACAACAATAACTTGCAGGATACAGAATATGTACACTTTAAAGCTCACATTTGCATGGATTTTTTTTGTTTCAGCCGTGACTTTTTGAGTGCCAAGTGTTCCAGTGTTGTGCAGAATACAAAGGATAAAACATTTTGTTGAAAAATAAACACATTCTGAGATTTCATATTCAGAACCTTGAAAATGTAACTCAAATGTAAGGGTGTCTCTGTGTGAGGTGTTAACATTCTTTTTTATATATAAATCTAATGATGTAAAAGTCTAAATTGTTTATAGGATTATAGGATATAGGAGCGTCACAAATGGAGAGCAAACACACAAAAGGATTCGTGAACATGATAATTAAGAGCAGAAATGTTATTTTCCAGGTCACAGTAAATGTTATTGCGGTGTTCAACCACTAGACGGCAGTAGAGTGCAGCTGTTATAGTCTCAGTGTGGGGAATAGGGTTGTGGATTTGAAAAGCAGAGACACAAACTGAACCTTGTTAGGACAAGTAAAGCCATAGCAATGCAAAATCAAATTATAAATTATTTAATTTTCCCTTTGCATTTTTTCCTTTGACATGTTCAATGTCTTTGCTCTCACCTGCCCTTGCTGAACAAGCATCAAAGAGCAAGAAAGACAGCAGCTTTTAACACTTAGCCATCACATCAGCCTGGCACTAAAACCACTGGTGAAAGGCCTGTGCCTGTCTGTCACTTCATGAGGGCCCATATCTGCTCCTGCGCTTTAAAAGGTTGAGCAACGACCGCAAATGTGTACGTATGTAAACACTTACCTCATCTCATCCTGAAATCAAACCACAGCTAAGGGAGCAGCTAAGCAGGGCGAAATGATATTTCAGCCATAAGATAAAGTTAACACACACACACACACACACACACACACACACACACAATGTCAGGAGGGGAAAAAAGACGGCGGAAAGGTGCTGAAAAGCAGGGCTCTGACCTCTGACCTGACACACTCACATAGGCACACCCGGGCTCTGACCTCTGACCTGACACACTCACATAGGCACACCCGACTCCTGTGAGCGCCCACAGGCCGAGACAGCTGTGGGACTTCTCGACTGGTTTAAAGCGTTTATGGAGAAGCTGAGCTTGAGCGCTCGTTGACAGAGCTCTCATTTACACACACACAGCCCCGATCAGATAAGAGCAGATCTGTTTCAGCGGCTAATCTTAAATGTGATGAGGTTTACAGAGGCCTGCGGCAGTGGAATATACATAAATATCTTTATTTGGGAATCAGGCGCTGCCCTGGGGTATATCACACTACCTCACACTATAGGAACAGGAAACTGGACACTGTGCTTTCATGTTGAAGCCTTACTTTAATATGGACACTTGTTTGGGTCATCCCTATGTTCCCAGGGTCCTAAGTTCCTAAGGGCTTGGAGTTGTGTCTTCAGAGATTGGTAAGGGCTACCTTTGCAGTTCTAATTGCAAAAAAACAAATGAAGATGGACACTTCAAATGCATTTCGTTCAGACACAGTGGGGATATAAATGGCTTGAGCAAATATGCCTGTAAATATGACTGCATAGGTCTCAAAGAGAGTAACATCAGTGGGCTGTAGGTGGGTGATTTCAACATAGTGGAGGACAAAATACATTAAACATTTGAACAAGCGAAAAAACATGACTGAGGACATGAACCCTTCGACAGATCTCCTTACTGTGTCATATGAGGAGGATACTGAGCTGACGAACATAGGACCCTAGGAACATCGATAGGCTCCTGACTTGTTTAGGGCTTGACATGTGGAGAGAAGGCTGTTTAGAAGTAATATAGCGCCAGCGTCTATCTTTCTGCGTCCTGTACATGCAGCTTTCCGAGGACACCTATAAATCGAAACCAAGCCTCTCTCCCTGACACCACTATCTCTCCTCCCTCCTCTCTTCAGAGTCACCCGAGGGAGTCCCCAACTTCACCTTCCCAAACTCGTCAACCCCCCTTACCCCATCACAGATCCTATCGCTTGCATCCTAAGCTGGCTGGTATTCACCAGGCCCCGATCCAGTTGCACAGCAGCAAACACATTTAAATCAAAAATGCATTGAGTCAGGATTCCCCCTTAGTTACGGTTCAAACAGATAAAAAACAGAGCTGCCAGGACGCAGAAGAGAGAAACGGCTGCACTTCTGTGAATTTCACACGTATTTCATCCTTGCAGTAAATCTACCCGGCAGAGCCTGTGTTAAACCAGGTCAACACCAGCTCATCGCTGCAAGCAGGTGTTTTATACGTTAAAGGAAAAGTTTAGAGAAATGTTCTTATTTGCTGGATTCATACCACCCTCGTGTCTGTATGAATATGAAGCTACTAGCAGGCTAATGTGGCTTAGCATTAATGCTAGAAATGGGGAAACAGCTAGCAGGCAGGAGTGTGCCATACTATACAGTGCCCCAGGAATGAGTCCTAAAACCAAGAAATAAGTTCCCTTGTGTCAAAGTCAGCGGTTAGATGGTTAGATGCCTGAAATAAGTTCTGTGGTTACACAAGCTTAAGACTTTTATGTATTGTTCTACAACAAAAAATACTAAAGTAAATACCCTGTTCCGCTTTTTACATCTGGAAACTCCCTCCTACAATGGGCTTGAGACGCGCCCTCATTGAGGACTTGGCTCAGATTCTGGAGTTACTTCTTATCCTGAAGCTGCTTTAAGGAATCTGATCCTGTTTGATTTGGTGGTGGGAACACGAAAGTAAATACCCTACTCGTGAATTTTGAAGCTTTTATGCTTGTTTTTAAAAAAGGGTGTTGCTAACAAGTGGCTAAATGAAACTACAGAATGCCATTACACTGAACACAGCTTTATAGCTACACTGTGGGGGCGACACTAAGACATTCAACTGTAGTGTAGTTTGTTTATTGCCGCCAGTCTTCAGAAAAACATCATCCCTGGAGCAGTCTATTTCTAGGCAAGCACCAGTTGCCAAGAAATTGCCTGGAACATAACCCAATGTCAAACGAAAGATTGTTGTGTTTTTCACTTTGGTTTTTCTATGAAATAAACAAAGCTGGCTAAAACAAGTTACCTGTGTCCCCCTGTTTGTAATCTTTGTCCTAAGATAAGATAGCTGGTTGCTAGCATGGATATTAAAAAAAAAAAAAAGACCTGGGTACAGCATTGGAGGCAGGACCTTGCTCCTTCCTATGGAAATTGTTCGGTGGTGCATGAAGCCAAAAATGTAACTGTCATGTATGAAATTACCCGAATGATTGGAGCAGCCTCTGCATCATTGGGCTTATTAAACGGGCGCACTAGAGACTTCTGCTGGTCAAGCTGAATACTTCCAGCTTAGCAATTCACTGACTTGAGTGGGATAAAATGATTTCTCTACTACACTTTCAAAAATGTTTTTGGGATGAATGGATCAAATCCTAATAGCAAAACAAGTCATTTGCAGTTGTGATGCTCAAAAACATTTATTTAACACTTACCTACACTTATTTACAGATGTCTTTCCCAATGTAAGCCTATAGGAAAATTTCTTTTAGGCCCAATGACATCATGTGACAGACTCAGGAGTTGTAATTCCACTGTTTGGCCACTATGAAAATTGGCTTCAAAGCGCAATGCACCTCCTGGAGGCCTGGTTGCCATCTGTACCTTTAGAGTTTGCTAATATACAGAAATATGAGATTGGATTTAATTATCTCATCCTTAACTTTGAGCAAGGAAACAAAAAAGTGTCTCTCTTTTTAGATTAAATGTTGTTCTCTGATATTTATGAGAGCTAAAATATGTCTTCTGTTTTTGGTCAATCAAGAGGCTATTCAAACTCACTTGGTACTGAACCTCTTTTACCTTAATAATGAGAACATTTCAGATCATACCTAAATTGGAGACGGATTGGTTGGTAGGCTGAAGTCATTTTGAAATATCTGGATGCCATGTTCCCATTGGCCATTTTAAAGTGACCACATTCAACTGTCAATCAACATTAGTCCTCAAAGAGTTGCTCTTTTACTTTTACATGTAGTTTATCATGGAGCATTATCATACTTTTGGATGTATTTTTGGATGGGCCCGTTTACAGGCTGTACAGATACAAACTCACATGCATCCAGGCTTGAGTGATTGATGTCAAAACAGGGAGTAAAGAAGAGATTAACATGCGCACACAGACACAGACACCTCGAATGCCTCAGATAACCGCACAGATTGAGAGATTGGTGCCAAAGCAGTGGTGTGAGATGAAACTGTTAGTGAGAGTGGAGGGTGGAGCTTAAAGCACAGGTGGAGGGGGGGCGTATTGGCTGAATTTGAGAGCGTCACTGGCATGCCCACATCACAGCTGGTCAGATAGAAATAGAAGAGGCAGTAACTGAGCCCAGGAAAAAGGAGGAGCGACCACTTTCTACTGTGTGGATGAACAGGTCTGTCTGAGAAGTCAGACGCCTCAGGCATTACAGAGGGACTTAGAGATTTAGTTAAGCATGCAGCGGGACATTAAGTCGAACCTGATAACAATATCATCCATCTGAATTAAAATGGCTTTCAACATAAATAGCTTCGACTGAAGGCCTTAAACACAGACGTCTGAAATCTGAAACGTTATCCAAAGCATCTCTTATAGCCTATTTATTCTTTCTAAACATAGGAAGGTTAAAGGTCACTATGAATATCAAGGAAAAGGCTACTTTTTTCACTTAAAGGAGCTATGTGTAAGAAATCTAAAGCAAATAGTCATAAAATCCTCCTAATATGTCACAGAGACTAAGGAATGTTCATATAACATACTGATCTCACCGACAACAATAGTACAGCCAGAATATTTGCATTTAAAATAAAATTTTATGGTCCGCAAATCATGTTTATGTTTTGAATTTGTGTTTTGGACTGTTGCGCCACCCACCGCCGTCTACCAGTCACACAATCAGTAGAGTCTCAGCATCAGTTACAGTTACGACTGAGCTACAGCAGCACGGCAAGCAGCATTACGCCAGGGCCACACCGGACACGGAAGCGCTGTGAATAGCCTCGAAGCGAAGCCAGTTTCCTTTTGGCGCCCATGTTAACCGATTGTGCCATCCACACCGGCCGCGCCGCGCATGTGTCAAACCGGGCAGGAAGTCACACAAAGGAACAACAACAGCATCCGGTAAATTTTCAGAATAAAACAGATTTCAAAATAAAACACCCCATTTGACAAATGCGATGTATATATGTGTGTGTGTTTATATACATATTAGTCAGTGGTATCTAAACAGAGCGCGAGAGAGATGAACACGAACACACACACCCACAACCACAAACGCACACACACACACACACACACACACACACACACACACACACACACACAAGAAAGAGAGAGAGAGAGAGAGAGAGAGAGAGAGAGAGAGAGAGAGAGAGAGAGACACACACACACACACATACAGAGTGGGCCAGCTATAGGGGGTGGGGGTTGGGGCACACACACGCAAACAGAGAGAGATACCCATGATGGAAAAACAGCCCCAAATGTGACGGAGACAACAGCTGGGAGCAGAAGCGCTTGTCGACCGGCGTGGAGAAATGCGTGTCTGATGTGAATTTCGAGTAGAATTTCGGTGCGCTGCGCTTCGCAGCACTTCGTTGGCAGTGTGGCCCAATTCTTAGCAGTGTCCCGGTACATAGCATTAGCAGCCGGCTCCTCCTCCGCTGTATCCCGGCAGCAGCGTTAGAGAGAAGCCGGACATTTGCCCGAACGGTCCGCTGGAAAACCAAAGATCAAAGACGCGGTGACGCGGCCCTGCCATGGCAGCCGCCCGTGGGCAAACAAATCAGTCTCCAGTGTGCCGCTGTCAAGCAACCTTGAATCTGTAGGGGAGGGGGGGCGGACACGATTCGCAGCAGTATTTTGAATTTGAGTGCAGTATCCGTTTTGGCCACATTCTTACATACAGCGCCTTTAAAATGTCTCAAAAATCTTGATTTATTGATGTTAAGACCTTTTCTGTTACACAAATATATATGAAGGTTATAAACAGAGAAGCAAACCTGTGAGGTTAAACAATAACAACTACAACAACATTTCCCATCTTCATATTTCTCCTGTTTTTCTTCTCACCAAGGTATTTGCAGTATTTGCAAAATAAACTTAACAGCTTATGATTTAACTTTTTGGGCTTTGCAAACATTTATTCTAGCACGCATAAATGGTGACAGACAGATTTGACTAGTCATGTATATGAATGTAAAATGCAGGCTATTTAAATGATCATGTAGGAATCCAAAGCTTAAAGGAATTCTTCACCCACAAAATGACCATTTGTATATTAATTGTCATGCTACGTTACTTTGAATTCATGAAGAGAACTTTGTTTTTCTAGCACGCCTACATGGAAAATGTCAATCATATTGATTTATTAATTAATTCGGAGCACATTTAACAACAGCAAAACTATAACATAACATCCACTTACAAACTCTCACATAATTCGTGCAGTATAATCCAAGTCTCATTTATCCAGTTGTATGCTCAGTACTTTCCACACACATGCATTTTTGCCCAAATCTTTGTATTTAAAACTGAACTGGAAGAAAAATGTATTTATGCTCTCTTCAAAGAGTCCAATACTAAGGGTTTTTTTAAGCTAAAATGCAAGTGTTTGGGAAGTACAGAGCATACCACTGGATAAATGAGACTTGGATTATACTGCATGAGTTGTGTGGTTTGTTAAAGGATGTTTTGATATTGTTTTGCTGTTGTTAGTTGTTGTATGGTGTGGTCCCCAGTCATTTAATAAATAAATAAATGTATTCACCATTTCCCATCAAGGCTTGCAAGAAAAATTAAGTATCCTTCAAGAATTCAAGGTAACATGGAACGACATGGACATTCTGTGGGTAAAGTGTTCCTTTAACACTGGCTGACTTCATGATTAAAAAAAAACCCTATATGTTCCTTTGGGTGGAGATCCTCAGCCACAGAGGCTTAAGTGCCCCAGTTTAACAAAAAATGACACAGATATTATTTAGAGCAAATTTTAGAATTAAACCACTTTAGAAGTACTCATAAAAAAATATTAAATGGTAAATGGGGTGCACTTATGTGACACTTTTTAGCCTGAAATGGACAAATTCCCTCATAGTGTCTCCTATTTATACACACTCAATGGGAGCAATTTGTAGTTCTGTGATTACTTAATAATATTGACTGAGGCGACAGAGGTAAAAGCGCAACGTAAGCCAAATCTCATTTAAGAAATCCCCCCAAAAGCCAGTATGTGTGAGTGCATCTATGATACATCCTGTCAAGGTGTCCTTGAGCGACACTGAATGAATGTCTACCAGCTCACTTACTAATAAGATGAGCTTTGTAACTATATATCATAGACATGCAGACTTGTACAAACTAATTCAGATCAAGACAAGAATAAAATACTGTCTTGTTCTTTAGTCTGTGTAAAATGCAACTTACCATCTGTTTGTGTTTGTACTTACCTCTGCTGGATTCCATGCTCTGTGCTCATTGTCCCATCGCTCAGAATTCCCCAACACAAGTGGGAGGCATGGAAAAGTCCCTGCATGATCTTAATATGTACACGAAATACATTTATATTCCTCAAATTAAGCCCCGTAGCACATAAGGCCACTCCTTGTCTGCCTTGCTCCCCAGATACAAAAAAGTTTTCTATCAAGGAGGGTTACAGCTACCTGCCTTTCAAGAAAATAACCAACGCAACAAACTCCCCCAAATCACTACGTGCACAGGACCATCATCCCTGTCCCCATCCATCTCTCTCTGTGTCTGTCTCTTCCTTTCTCTACCATCCCCCTCTTCCTCCTCTCATCCACCACTCCATCACTCAGGAAGCCTGGTCTTCCTGAAAACAAGCATGGGAGCATGGAAAGGGACAAGGCTGAGGGGGGCAGGTACGTGAGGGGGAGGCAGAGGATGTTTTTGTCATTCCTCTGCCCCTCTGGTCGCTGCAGGCCTCACTGAGTCCATCCTGAGGAAGCAACGTTCGCGTCACTCTTGCCAGGCCTTGGGCCCACACGTGCTGCCTGTTGCGGCCGGTATGACGCAGTAGCTACAGCGCTCTGGTAGCCCCTCACACATGGGAGCTATAAAGACATGTGCGGATTAAAACTGTGGAAAACTTGCTTTTCACATCATAATGGCACAAGCAAGCAGGAAAAGTCCACACAAAGTCACATCGAGTGCATTTCAGTTCCATTAAAGGGGTCAAATGTGGTGTAGAGAGAAACCATGAGGAGGCTTTGTGTTTTGCCTGAACAAAAGTCTAGAACTTTGCCAGCGAACCACACTCCATTTCCTGTCACAAACTGCCAAGCCACCTGCAAATGTGGGAATTCCTTATCAGGTGTTTTCCAGTGACTCCCATTGACGGATTTATAGGAAGTCTAAAAATGCATGTCTGCTTCTAGGTGCTGTATTTGTATTTTAACAAAACATGGCTCAGCCTCAACATGGCCATCAAGCATATCCTGTCATCATCGGGTAGCACTTGGTATGTCCACTGTTGTTGGTTTAATTGGTTTAACTGTGTGTGTTCTGCAGGAGGAGACATGACCTCAACCCTAAATGCAGCTGAAAAATGGACACAAAATTCATTGATCAGTTCTACACATTTAATTCAACACAAAATAATGTTAATTCAATAAAAAGATCCTATTTTAGCCAGATGAGGTTTTAATTTGACCAGCAGGCCCGCCGTCAGAGAGGGTCAAAGGGTACAGGGTCAAGGTCAAAGGGGGGGCCCATGAGCAGATCCATGCTAACCCTAGTACAACAATTTACCACCTGACTTAAATCACTGACAATACAAGCTATATGTATTTACATGATAAATAAATGCATTTTAAAGTGCCATCTGATACTACTCTGATACTTAAAGGGTATAACTGGAAAAGTGAGAGTTAAGTCTTCACACTATCTCAGTTCTGCACACAATCTGACCAATATTTAATCAAAGTAACCCTCACGATTAAATTAATAGGCCTAAATGAAAAAAAAAAGTTCACTCCTGACATGATGTCATGATTGAATACCTTGCAGTAATTTCCTCTAATCATTTATTGGAGGGTATTTTTTGGCCCAGGACACACGTGACTACCTCTGCTTTTCAAAATACGAAAACAAGGTCTTAACAGTAGATACAAGTGCATGTGGAAATATGATGAATTGTAGTCAGGACATATAAAAATGTATAGGGACGTTTTCTATGCTTAGTTCAGCAAGATAATCCTCACATATCAACACCTTTTTCATGATTATTGAAGCCTAAATGCATCACCAGAAGTAAAAGGCTAATGTTAGGCTATAAACAAACTACACTATGGTCACATGACCTAACGTCACTGCCATAACAAGACTGTAAAGCTGTGTTTGGTGAGGTTCAACGTGATGCTGTTCTGTAGTCTCATTTGGCCACTTGTTATCGGCCGCCTTTTTTAGGACACATAGCAGCTTTAAAGTTCACAAGTGGAGTCTTTATGTCAGAACAAAACGTGAAAATCTTTTAACCTTGTGTTAACCACAGACTTTATTTCAGGCATCTAACCAGAAACCCATTAAAAAAATTCCACTGACTCTGAGACAAGGGAACCGGCAGTGGTAAAATGCTAACTCATTTCCAGGTTTTAGGACTCATTCCTGAGGCACTCTTTATAGTTACAAAGAGCTTTGCACAGAAACTTGTAATGAATTTACAGATACCTAGTGCACCTCGATCCTGCATTCATAAAGAATAGAACATGTATAAAAAATGTAATTTAATATTAACTGTAGCGTGAGATGTGTTAGAGTCTTTATAAACAAGCAACCCTTCATTTGAGAACAGAGCTCTTGACTATAAGTAGCATGTGACAACAAGGTGACTGTGAGTGGAGACAACTCCATGGAGCGCAGCCTGAAAGTGACAGAGGCCATAATAACAGGATGTTTACAGCCTGTGGAATCGCTGCCAGGGACGACCACGAGCAGGCAGCGACCATGGCTGGAAACCAGAGCAAAGAGGAAACACAGGCCAGCCAGGTTCCCTCCAGATGCACCAAACATATCCTCGCTGACTGTGAGCTTTATTTACGGACATACGCTACCTGGCTGGGGTCTGCTCAGGTAGATTTAAATCTACTATGACCTTTGACCCCTAAAGAAACCACTCTCGATTAACATGTGCAATGACAAGATTGTCTGTCTTCTAGCCTCCTTTTCAGTGTCTCACACACACACACACACACACACACACACACACACTGTTCTCTGAAGTGGTCAGCTGCAGGTGACAGCAGACAGAAGGACACTGGTGGTTTCTGACACCAGGGAGGGAGCGTAGCAGATTCACTGTCACCAGTAGTTTCTTTTGCTCATCAGTGGACACTTGCTGCACCAGGCTGCAACATCCACCACAGCAGAGTCTCTACCACCATGGCTATCACCGACTTCCTCGCAGCCTCGGACATCACCTCGGCTATTAATGCTTGTAAAGGTGAGCTGATTGTGTGATTAAAATGAGTGCGTCTACATTGAAAATTGTTCTTGTCTTGATGTAAGGTGTCTATTACATCATAATTTTATCTAATCAAGTTTTGCCTGTGATTTCACTTTCAGCGAAGGACTCCTTCAACCCAAAGATGTTCTTCAGAACAGTGGGTTTATCCAAGAAAAATCCAACAGAGATCGAGAGGGTCTTTAAAATTTTGGATCAGGACAAAAGCGGCTTCATAGAACAGGATGAGTTACAGTTGAGTTTTATACACATGAAATATCTTATACATATATTCTGTTCCATCTATAATTCATAAGTCAAGCTGTATTTCACCAAACTTTTTTCTTAATGTGTCGCTTCATCCCCGCTCTTCGTCAGACTGTTCCTGCAGAACTTCTCCAAAGGAGCGAGGCCCCTGACTGCAGCTGAGACCAGAGGTTTCCTTCTGGAGGGAGACTCAGATGGAGACGGGAAGATCGGCTGGGAAGGTAGGCAGGTCCGAGGGCCACTTCACTGTAGATACTGCTCAGGGGTCCACTTTCTTTTGTGGTTTATTAGGCTTTAAGATTTGCTTTATCATAAGAAGGAGCAAACAGAGAGTTGATTGAGATCAGTGAAAAAGCTTTGTTGAGTATGAAGAATACGACGCCAAGCTACTTAATACTACTTACAGTAAGCTTAACAAGCAATCTGAAATGATGACATGATTTTTCTATTAATGCTAAGAGCAAAAACAGCCAATCAGATACAAGAATTTACCCATCTACAATGTTGTTCATTCTTTTTCGAAATCCTCACATATTACTTAGTGATAATATAATATTCTACAAAAAAGGTAAAGCAAATAGTGACTAAAAAGTGAAATTAACACAGTATTTTTTAATATATAACAATGCAATTTTGTAATAAGGTTGAAAGAAATACTAAAATAGGAAGTTGGCTGAAATAGAAATAAAAAGAAATCAAACTACATCCAAGAACACAGATCATACAGGAAGTAGTATCTCATTTACAAATGTGGACAAGCCCCTAAAACATTGCATCATGCATCGCAATGTTTTTAGAAATGCAAATGCAGAAAACCAGCCCACGAAATTCTGGAGGGACTGTCTACTGCTGCTTATTTCCACATGGTTGTAAATAAAAAAAAATGTCTAACATTCTTTCTTTTCTTTTTTTTCCAGAGTTTTCTGCACTGGTCAAGTCATCATAAAGCATATGTGACTCCTATGATTTGTTGTATGGTGATAATCTCAGGGTGGACCTCCTTTTATAGTGTTTTAGCTACAGTAAATGACGCAGACTCATTCAGGGATCTTATGTGTTTAAAGTAATATGTTTTAACAGAAAGTAATATGATAAAGTAATGAAAGTAATCAACAAATTTAATCTTGTCTCTCTGCTATGTGTCCCTGCCAGAAAACTGTACAAATAAATACACTCTGCTCCGTGAAATGCTGAAGTGTGCGTTTTTCTGTTCCTGTTTATACTTAGGAAGACCCTTGTAGACATGAGCAGAATAATCTCACAAGCCTTGTGTTGTGATGTTATATTGAGCACTAGGAGAGGTCCAGCCTGTCCAGGGGGTCAGGAGGCTTTTGGTTTCTCTAATTAACACCAGGAGCAACTTTTCACAGTGCAAATGAAGCGTTTGTCATTCTGGCAACCTGAATTTGACTCCTCAGATAAGGTGATTTGGTGTAAATTAAATGATAACACTTAAAAAAACATGAACTCAACATTTCACCTATTTTTCTTTCAAAGGTCCAGTGTGTAAGACCGAATATAATATGTATAATCACCTTGAAATAAGAATCAGCTTCACAAAAACACTGACTTTTTTATGTGAAACTGCTTTATTAAGTATTTGTATTGGTTTAAATAACCTGGCCCATTTGTTTTGGAGAGGAAGAGACCTCTGCAGATACTTTTTTCCCTGGGAAAGACCTCTTGAACGTCTGAATCGTAAGTTATAAAAGGAAAAAAGGTGAGTGTACAATACTTGGTGCTGGGCTAGTAGCCTGACATGCCAAACCGCATCAGAGTGGCACTCCCAGAAATGTTTTCATAGGGGTTGCCAGATGGAGCCACTGTAGCGATTGTGTCATGGCCCTCTTGGCCACCCCTTGGCAGTGCCACTGCAAAAACCTGAAGACGTTTCGCAGACCATTTCCAAGAGTGTCCCTTTGTCTCTTAAAGTAAGTAAATGGCGTCAGAGCAATACAAGACACTATCTATCTCCTTGGGACCACGATTACAGCCCAAATATAAAGCCTACAAATGTTTATTAGTGTGAACTACAGACTGGGGGGGGGGGGGGGGGGGGGGGGGGCACAGCTGGATCGGAGGGTCTGGCAGGCAGAGCTCAGTGATGGCTGCTGGTGGAATACTCGCAGTGACCCAGCAGAGAAACTGTGGGACAGGATAAAGTTTCTATGCAAGCACATTTACAGGACTTCTGTTAATGAAGCACATTTATTTGCCACTCTCTCTCAGATGGCAGAGGAATATAGGTCACTTCTATTTCTGCTGCAGCATGAGAAAACAAACCCCTGCTCTCAGGTCAAGCATCAGAGAAGGGTCGTTGATTTAAAATCATACATTAGAAAATCTTAGACTTTTATGTGGTTGTTGATTTCTTAAAATATACGTGTGTTTATCAGTCCTATAGATGCTTACTGAGTTTGGGAAAGTAGGGTTGAGCTGTGTGGGTATTCTGCTTATTTTGCAAAAACAAATGTACATTTCAAATATACAGATCAGAACATGATGGGGGTGGGTCGTCCTATGCTGTCTCAAATTGCAGAAGTTCATCCCTGCTGTGAGATATTTGTAATTTAAACCTGATGTGGAAGAAGGGCAGGAATAGTTGCAGTATTAATGGCTGAGTCATTTGAGGTGAGAGACCTCACTTGACCACAGCAAATGTTTAAAGCCAAAGATTAATTTTACCGAAATGAAAAAGAATATTTATTCTGTAAGTGCTCCTTCAGGCTGCTGAGACACCACACACCTGAAACCACTGGTGTGGGGGAAGGAAGTGACAAATTAGACAACATATTTAAGATTTTAAGAGTTTATTTAGAAGCTGCAGTTAAACTGAGAGTTTATTATACCCATAGGTATAACATACAATACATATATGATGATTTGTGCAGTCAATTAAAATCTGCTGATATTAACTCTATATCATTTCAGTCACAGGATCATCTCAACACTGCCACCTGATGTGTAACAGTCACATCACAGCCTGCACCCGTCATGAGTGCAAATATGGGCATGGAAAGACCAGTTCCTCATTTAATTTCATTGTCTGGTGCTGTGTAAGAACTCGGTGTCATTGAGCAATCACACATCCAAGTGTTGGCACGGAGGTAAGTTTATGGTGTTTCCTAAAAATAGCAACACAAATAGTTTCATCGCCATAAGGAGGAATGGCCTGAATGGGTGTAAGGGCTGAGCTCCAAAAATAAGAGCTGGCTTGGCGTTTCCTTAGCTGCGTGAGTAGATTCTGATCATATGCGCTATTCAATTAAAGCATTTCAATTAATCCCACTAGCCAATCAAACCCCTCCCCTCTCTGGCTCAGTAGTTACTACTTTCTGCAGCTTTCATTCAGCCTGTCCACAAACGCTCCATGATATTGCGCTAAACACAAGAACAGAGAAACGTTAGTTATTGTTGGAGACATTCATGTTACAATCTGCGTAAAAAAAACACATGAAGACACACTGACTCAAAAAATATAATGTGGTTTTTTTTTACCTTGGTCACCACAGTACCATCTGCTGCCATAATCAGTCACAACAACCAGAGTTTTCCGACACTGGAATGTCACTGCAGACATTTTACGCACGCCAATTACGCACGGGCGCACCAAAACTGTACAGTTCAGAGGCACGTGTGGGTGATAAGTCATCACAGGTGATTATGATATAAAAGTATAGGGTGGCTCGTGCTTTGCTATAAACTACACAATCTCATTGTTTTTTATAAATAAGAAAATCTAGCAATATACTTTAGATGGCTCAGCTGACAATGTAGCTGACATTTTAAAGGGCCATACACACAATATATTTTACAAACATCACAACCATTATTATAAAGATAACGTTTAAAAGTCACATTAGAGAGTTTGATAAAAAAAAAAAAAAACTTATATTAAGAAGTCTTAGATACAATGTTTAAAACACTTTGGCACAGTCTCTGAGTTAAGTTTCATCAACAAACCTGCCTGATAACAGAATAAGCAGCTGTCACACTCAAGCCTGCTCGAGCTGTCTGATAATTTGCAATGCACAACATAAAAGTTTACCTCACTCTTGCCTCCCGTGGTGCTCTGCACAGTCTAACAGATCAAAACTTCATGGCCACTACATGGAATACGTTTCACCCAAATCAGCAGCGTATATTATTAGCCCTATGCAATATCAAGCACTTTTGCATAGGCCTACACTTAGCCTACCATTTAAGCATCTTCATTTATGTGCATATAAATAGAACAGCTCTGTCTACTGGACACATTTTTCGACCCACTGCTTTGACTGCGCTGCACACAGTGTCCATTACATAGCCTATGCATCATATTTCGGGCCAGTGAAGGTATATAAGCTTGCGGGAGAGGCTGAGGGGTTTCACTGCAGTGACTGAGCAGATTCATCTGGGCGAATCCACTCTCTACCTTTGGAGACAAACCTAAAGTGAGTTTCACTGAGGAGCTGCAGGCCTTTAGGCAAATCTACTTGCCTGACTCAAAGAGGGTTTTCGGGGCTTCGACTTCATGCAATGGGATATAAATCAAGCAAAGGGGCCGCACAGGGCCAGATTCTGAACATCAGAGGCTCAGAGTTTGGCTTTGGACTAACTAAGGAACCAAATGGGAAAAAAATTGCCAACCAACCACAGCTGCAAAGGATACTTGATCTTTTGCCTTGGAGGGCTTGGTTTTGGGATAATTGGACTACCTTTTCTGATCATTTGTGGCTTGTGTTTTGGGGATGCCAGAGAGGAATACTCACAGAGAGGAACTGTTAAATATATTGCATGATATATTTTAGATTACATGCACCTCTGTAACTTTGAAAGCAGTGAGGGAACTTAGCATGCTAAGCTTAAAAGTAAAACAGCTTAACTCCTGTCTGATTTGATGCAGTTGAACTGATGAATTGATGACTTGTCCTCTGCTCTCCTCCCTTAGTCAAAAATGGCATTCGCCGGAATTCTGAATGACGCTGACATCACTGCAGCCCTTGCGGCTTGCCAAGGTAAACTCCACAATAAAAGTGACACAGCAGGCAATATTTTAGTTGAGGAGAGCCTAGACGGGAGCTACACATGCACAAAATCCACAGTCAGATCTGTGTTGCAAGACTTCTTGTCCTTAACACTGCAGGATTCAGTTGCAAACAGAGAATCACATCATCAGATTACAGCCAGATGTTTTTGCATTTAACACTATGGGGTTGTCTTGGGGCTGGATTAACAGTGCAGCTAGCTTGCAGAATGTGCAATTTCCGCACATCTTAGCAGAAAGTAATTTGTATCAGCATAGCAATTGTAAGAAAAACACCTCTGCAAATTAATCTAAAATGAGCGCCAGACAAAGCTGAGGTCAGGGAAGAGTATCAACGGACTGCTAGGCCTTGCAGCTGTAAAACACTCACCAGTCTCTGTGTGATATATCTACACCATATCACTTGACCTCTCCTCTGTCTCCTCACAGCTGCCGACTCTTTCAAGCACAAGGATTTCTTTGCCAAGGTCGGTCTTAGTGGCAAGAGCGCTGATGACATCAAGAAGGCCTTTGCCGTGATTGACCAGGACAAGAGTGGCTTCATTGAGGAGGATGAGCTGAAGTAGGCACCATCTCTTAAGCTTTTCACCTACAGCTTCTCTGAACCTTGTAGTGTAGGGATCATCTTTCTTTGGACCACAGTGAATTGGGGATGATATCAGTGCACCAAAGCTTCTGAGAAGTAGAAAAGCAGTAACTCTATGCCAGCTCTGGTGTCTGATGGCACAGCAGAGGAGATAACAGAACAGCTTTACATTTTGAGCCAAATTAAGTGCTTTTTATTGAGAAATCTTAAATTATCCAGAACAATACAATAAGAAGAGATTTTCTGAAACATGACCTCTACAAACTCTCAATTCATGATCTGGCAGAAGAAATATTTACATGCCTATTCCTGTCCTTACTCTGTATTTACTGTGCCACTCAGTATTTCCCTCTGATCGCCCCCTACAGGCTGTTCCTGCAGAACTTCTCTTCCTCTGCCAGAGCTCTGACCGATGCTGAGACCAAGGCTTTCCTCAAGGCCGGTGACACTGATGGTGACGGCATGATCGGATGCGATGGTGAGAAAATAAGAGGAACTTTATTAAGAATTCAGATTTAATGTCTTCAAATGTATGCAAAGCTCTCCAGAGATCTTAAAATAAAAACACTCTCTCTTTCTCTGTCTCCCTGCAGAGTTTGCCGCCCTGGTCAAGGCATAAATGAAGCAACAGACCAACATCTTACTTCACTACTCTAAAGGAACAACTTGAGCCAAGACTCCTCTCTTCTTCTCCTCTTCCCTTTCACTCTCTCTCTTCAACTCTACATGGCTTTTATACACTTGACCTTTTACCCCCCTGGCCTTAGACACACCGCTTCCCACTTGACCTTTTACCCCCCTGGCCTTAGACACACCGCTTCCCCCCTTTCTCTCTCTCTCTCTGGCAACGTTCACCCCTTTGCTGTCCACGATGAATGTACCTGACTAAGTGTATAGCGTGGTTAACTTGTGTCTTTCTCTCTCTCACTCACTTCTGTCCTCGTTTTACTATGTGAGTTTTGCTAACTGTGAGATCAGTGATGATGCACTTTTATGGGAAACGGACAGACGATGAGCTAACAATAAAGGTTCTTTTTCAATAACATCTGACCCTGGTTTTCAATATGCTTTTCAAGCAGTGAATCAAAGTTACAAAAAATTGTTGTGACAGTAAAGGTAACATTCTGACAATGCAGGAAATGGTCTTAACACCCATATTAGCCTCCAGTTTTTACACTAAAGAGGACGATTAAGATGATGAATCTGGGAAAAGGAAAAACATTTTACAAAATAAATCTGACCATTTTATCTAGATCAATCCACTAAATGACCACATGAGAATAAATCTCAGGCCACTGAGGCCACAGCAATGACTATGGCTACAAGTGACAGTAAACATTTAGCTAAAATGCTAATTTAAAGCAACAGCAGCACAAGTGGAGAAGAGTCAAAAAGTCAGCGAAGTTACTCAGTAATGTGCATTATACAGCAATTTTTACCTAAAGTTTGCTGACATTAGCCTCCAAACCATACCTAATATTAGCCAACATTAGCTAGCATGAACCTCTGTAAACTGCAATCTGACATAGCCAAACTGTGGAAGTTCAACTTCCAGGTCCGTCATATGATGCCATGGGGCCTGAAAAGACTTTTTCCCACAGACCAACATTGTGGAAGAGACATCTGTAAATCAGTGGATACATTTAGTTGAGCTCACAATCCAAGTGGCAACCCGCCTGAGGCTGAAATATGAAGGTGCCAAAAACTGCAGTTCTCTGAATGGCCACTTGAGGCTGGCTCCAGAAGCGAAGCGAGTCCGTCCCCATAGAACCCCATAGCAGAAATATATGTTTCCAGCAGCCTCGTTCAAATAGCTATTTTCTCTTTTCCCCCCTCACTTCATGACAACTGTACAGGGAAGGGGAATTTTTATACAAATCACCTGTTTACATTTTTAAAGTTACCCATAATTAAGGGCGGTGTGTTTCGAGTGACAGGCTGTCAGCCAATAGTGTCCTCGGCTTCTCAGTCAGATCCACCCCTCGCTCTTCCACAGCGCCAGCCTCTTGACCAAATATGGTCGCTTCTGGCTCCAAAAAGCCAAGATGGCGACGGCCAAAAGCTGAATTGGAGGCTTCAAAATGGGAGTCCACTAACTAATGGGTGACATCACAATAGGTACAACCAATATTTTTACAGTCTATGCATGAGCCCCACGATGCGGGAGATCTGGGTAATTTTACACCCAGAAAGTCAGACTTTTTTAGCCTCATGTGCAACTGAGGACTTGAATCAATGAGGGCCTGCCTCCAATGCAGTGTTCAGTTCTCTTTATACATAGCAGCAAGGCCATAGCAGCAAAACCCCTGAGAGTGCTAAATTGACCAGTGGTGCATTTCATTTCTTATGAATTCAACTTTTTATTTGTAAGAGGAAGATTGTGTTGCTTCTTCTTTAAAAAAGTCAGTCTCACCTTAAAAGTTGCCTTTCACGTTATAAACAGGGACTATTGTTGGAAGTCTAATCCAGATGTGATGATGTAATAAAGAACACAAAATGTAATCTCTTAAAATAGACACAAACACACTCACATGCACCCGACTCCTGCCCTGTATGTTAATCCAGCTCTCATCTCATACAGTATGAGGTGGTGGTGAAGGTTTAATTCCTCCTCAGGTCATGCCCCAAGATGGCTCTGCGTTGAGGGGAAGCAGCCACAAGATGGCGCCTGTAATCTGTCAGTAAGTCACAAGGGTTTCAGATGTTTGATGGTTTTATATTGCAAACTTATAGGCATGGAAATACGCTATATTTGTTTCCTGAGCTTCACATGACTTAGGCCTTAAAAGCTTGTTTTTTTAGTATAACAAGTGGCTCTGAGACAGAAAACGCTCTCACTCACAAAGTGTGAAGTCAGAGCTTCACAGCTTGAGACACTTTTGAGAATAATGAGATTTATTCCCTTGGTTCTCGTTACAAAAAAGCATCCCTCCCCTCTCTCTGCTAATGCCATTAGTGCTGACTGGATTCACAGGAGACGCTGCTGTGTCAGATTGTTTGAGAGGCTTCCCTTCACAGACAACAAACTCATCAGTTTAGAGTGGCCTGTTGTCATGGTGACCAGGTGCAAACCTTAAAAAAACCCTAAAAACCACCCAACTTTTCACCTTACAGTAGGTCAGGTGTGGGTGCATGTGTGTGTCACAGCATTTCTAGTTAAAACACATCATAATACTCAAAACTGACCAAGTATCTAACCTGTGTTACACATAAGTGAATGATTTGAGTTAAAAAAGTCAAATATTTCTGGTATTATTTTGACTGAAAATCTTGTTTTTGTGTGTTTGTATATCTTCTACTGTCACAGAAGTAGATTTTTGATGACACACTATTGTGTTTTTGGAGAGACGGTTCTGCTCAGGATAATATTCCATAAAGTATTTCCCTTTTTTCCAACTTCCTCCCCCTCTGATGACAATCTGATAGAGACTGGTAATAGGATACTGCATTGTTTCTTTGTTAAAACACAAGATTCACTTCAGCTAAAGTCAAATTTACACCACAGTTCTCTTTTAACCTGTTAATCAGGCGTATGGGTAAATAAAATACACCCCAAACAGCCAGACAGTGCGGTTTCGAGTCCCTATCTTTTACTGACAAAGCTTGAAATATCAGTGTGATGTAAGATGAGGATAACAATCCTTTGCCTGCTGAGATGATGTGACCTGCTGCTCTATGTTCGTCTGAATTTAGGAGATTATTCACTAAAACCAAAGAGAGAAAAGGGGCCTGATTAAATTTGAGATGCCTGTAAGCTTGCACACATGCACCTGCAGAGAGGGAGGAGGGGGGGGGGGAGGAGGGAAGGGAGAGAGGAGAGAGAAATGTATCACAGGGGGAAAAGTTGATTGGACCAAATCCACAGTTTTATGACAGTGAGGTAGAGAGACAGAGCAGCCAGTAGCGGATATAAAACAGTGAAGGTTAATTGGGCAGGTGAGGAACACGAGAAGGAGGCGGCGGGTTGCGAGAAAACTTGATCCGCAGACAGGTTGGAAACTCAAGCATCCTTCGGTGCATCCACCCCGGTGTATATAAGAGTGAGCCAGCTGTCAGCGGGCACCACAAAGCCTTATCTCTCTCTGCTGCTGCTGCTGCTGCTGCTGCTTCTGCGTTGGACCTGGACGGAGAGGAAAGCGAGCCAACAGCGGTGAGTCCCACAGCTGCACGGGGGAGGACACAGGTGCTGGCCAGGTGTGCTACCTGCCTGCTCGGTGGGGAAGCGGAGCTGGCACCGGAACCATAGCCTGTATTATATGTTATTTTATTTTTTTGCAGGGGTTTATGCACGTTTTAGCTTAGTCTGAAATTCCTTAAGTGACTAAAAGCAGTATTTTGCCAGCAGACTACCGACCAAAACGAGCAATTCATGATTTGTTAAAAGATTTTCTCAAGCGGTTAGGTCAAATATAGGACTTCTTTTCAGCACATTAAACATTTATTGCCATGAAATATTCCTATAGGATGATAAATATAACTTAAAACAATAAAAAATGAGAACACAAGAACTCCTCAGACTTTAAGGGACTGTACTAAAATTATTACAGTAGGTACACTTTTCAAAACAGCTTTTCCAAAGTGCTTTACGGTCAATAATAAAATGCATATCTGTACACAGCATGAAAACATAAAGCAAAACATATAATTTGTAAAATGGATACTCAATAACAAAACAATAAAAGACAAATAAAACCAAAAGAAATTGCAAGCAACACATTTATGAATAAAAACTTTAAAAAACAGAAAGGTTGTATATTTTATTTTTATTTATTTTATTATCTTTTTTTTTTTTTTTTTTTTTTTTTTTTTTTACCAAGCAAAGGGATTCTGTATCTGTTTGGAGTGCAGCAGCTGGTGTTTAAACTTTTTCTGATGATGGATTTATATTTGCTTCATTTATTTTGAGGTAAAATTATATTATTATTATTGGTAGGGTAAAGGACCAATATTAATAACACTGTTGAGGCTTTTGCTTTGTTTTGTTTTTTGTTGTTGTTTTTTTCATAAAATAAAATATAAGCCTCACCCTCGCTTCACACCCCAATAACTTTTGCACAGTCCCTGAGTGCCAATTATCTCGCACAGCCCAGCCAATCCAATTAAGCAGTTCAAGGGCAGCAAATAGCCTCAGTCACCAAGATGCCACCAAGGGAAATACAACCAGGAAGCCTGATAAATCAGATGGATCATAACATAATTGTTAGGAATTTAAAAAAAGAAATACATGACAATACACAAGCAGTTTAGCCTCATGAATTTGCTATAGTAATACATGTAAGATTGTGGTTTCACTGATTCTCTAAAATCTTTCTGACAATTTGAGCATATTTGCCAAACAATCATGATTGAACTTTTGATGGGATCATAATATTAACCTAGATAGATCTGCAAATACAAAAAAAAAAGTTAATCCAGCAGGACAAAAAAAACAGACTGGGAGCAAATTACAAAACCTGAGGTAGGTGAAGAAGATGTGTATCTGAAAGAAAGTGTGTGTGTGTGTGTGTGTGTGTGTGTGTGTGAATAATTTACCGAGCTTTTCTTTGTCCCTACAGGACCAACATGTCGCTCACCTCCATTCTTTCAGCTGAGGCCATTGAAAAGGCTGTCAAGGACTGTCAAGGTAGCATCTCCACACACACACACACACACACACACACACACACACACACACTGGACTAAGCAAATTATTCAGAATACGTGGCTCATCTATCCATGACTTCAACATTATGATGATACCGTCACGTGATCAACAGCTTTAATTTTAACTAACTAAATTCACACCTAATTATGATAAAATGCACAATAATCTCACAATAATCCACAATTGATAAATCAACGTGCTCATAATCTGTGTGGCATTCAGTCACTCTCTGATCTGCAAAACACTCTGCGACATAATCTCCTCTACAGCTACAGTATCCTCTCCGCTAAAGTCATATCCAGCTTTAACTGAATTTGAAAAGGTTTTCAATCATCTTGTCTGTTTTAGCCGAGGCATTTGTCAACAGGACTTAAAAGATAAAAACAGGAGTGGAAAATCTCCCACCTGGACATCAGCCACATGTTGGTTTAATCTGCACATCAGCTCCTAACCTGCTGAACTTCCTGGGTCAGCTCTAACCCCCTTTTTGCCTCAGTTCTTTTTTTATATATAAATATATCTGTAGTTGTTTGTCCCTGTGTCATGTGTCTCCAGCTCCGGACTCTTTCTGCTACAAAAAGTTCTTCCAGCTGTGTGGCCTGTCCTCAAAGACGCCCCAGGAAGTCAAAGATGTCTTCAGGATCCTTGACGAGGACAACAGCGGCTTCATTGAGGAGTCTGAGCTCAAGTGAGGGAAACAGTCCTAGTTAGGATGTATGACTACAGGATCTAACAGTTCTCTCTGAGGACACAGTGGCAAAGGCAGCTGCTTAGGGTGCCATCCACAGTTAATTTACAGGCCCAAATATTGTATTACTTTCGCAGTAAAAATGTAAAAGTATGGTCATTGCAGCTGTAAAGTTACAGTATATAGTTGTAAGTTTACAAAAAAGTACTGTAATATCACAGCTGTGAAGTCACAATAAGTTACTGTGAGGATATTTAGCAGTAAATTACTGTGACGCTTACTGTGAAAATCATGCAATATTTGGCCAGTAATTTACTGTGATTTTACGTAAATATGGTAATGCATTAGAAACTATCTCCCTTCATGCATGGATGGATTAAGGAACAAGTCTACCGGGCACAGGCCCAGGGGCCCAAAGTATCCAGGGGCCCCTTTGCCATGACTTACAAAATGTCAAATGAACACGTACCAACCAGGAAGAGACTTTAAGTGATGACAAAAAGACACAAATTAACAATGCAATACACAAAATTATCATTATAAGAGACACAAAACAACCACAAGGAGACATAAACTCACAAAAAGATGTACAACAACTACAAAGAGATGCAAAACCACCAGAAAATCTGTGTCTTGCCTCTATGTAGAAGAGGCGCATTTTCTCATGATCCCCAAATGCTTTCATGCAAAGAAAAGCTACTTCAAGTGACATCATTTTCACATAAAAGAATTTGGAGTGAGTTACAGAGGTGTGTATGTGTCAGACAGAAAAAGAGATTTCCTACAATAAATCACATGATGGTATTATTGGGACGGCAGCATTAAGCCGTCTTCTAATAATCCACTATGGCGGAAGTGTTATTATTGCAATAGTGTTATATAATTCACCCTGAGGGTCGACAAGCTGTGCAATTTAGGAATTGGTGCCTTTATGTGTTTTTAACAATGGACAGTCAGCTCAAATAATGTATCACAGCAAATAAACTTTGTGTGTGTAGGTTCTTCCTGCAGCGGTTTGTCCCCGGGGCACGGACACTGACTGAGGCAGAAACCAAGAGCTTCATCTCAGCAGCTGATGATGACAGCGATGGCAGAATTGGAGCAGAGGGTCGGTATCAGATTTCTCAGATTGTATTTGTACAAACTCATGATGTAGTCAGAAAGCATCTCATTGGTTGGACTAAATATCAGCGGGTGGAGTCAAACAACCACAATCCGTGTCGATGGAGAAGAGACAGCTATTTTTATGCAGCTTAGAGCACTTTTTACTTACAGGGGAAAAAATGCTTCCTGGACATTATTAGTAATTCACCAGACCAGAATTTAAATGTGAAAAGATGGTTGGGCAGGTTGTTTAAGTATTATTATTATCATTTTTTATGCCTCAAGAAAATGCTAGTGTTTCGGACCTGCTTATCGAGGTTTCTATGATCTTCTGTGTTGTACCTTTAAAATCCCAGATTGTAGCTACACTGCAGTACTCCTGTTCAAATGTGGGGAAACCGTGTGGTTTCTTTTCTCCAGAAAATTTTTACTCAATTTCAGACACTTCAGACACTGTTAGACTGGCCGCTTAGGTTAAACTCAATCAGATTATTTCTTTCACTGGAAACACACACATCATCATCACTGTGCACCAGAGGTGTGGACTAGAGTCAAATGTCCAGACTCAGGCTCGAGTCACAAATTTGATGATGTAAGACTTGACTTGGCAAAATCAAAAAACACTTGCAACTTGACTTGGATTTCAGCACCAATGACTTGTGACTTCATTTGGACTTGAACCTTTTGAATACTTGATACCGTCCTCCAAGCCCAAAAGGTTAAAAAGTATGTCACTTTACGAAGTTTTAAATGAATCTGGTAATTTCCCCTTCATTTCCTGAATCAATTAACGCCATCCTTTCCCAGCAAGTCGACACTTGATTCCCCAGATCCACTTTGTTTGAACAAATCTGACAGCATCCAATCAAGCTGCAGGAGAAAACCATGAATACCAATGTTACTGAGCACCAGCTGGA
Source organism: Epinephelus moara (assembly GCF_006386435.1). Lineage (NCBI taxonomy): Eukaryota > Metazoa > Chordata > Actinopteri > Perciformes > Serranidae > Epinephelus > Epinephelus moara. The sequence goes on along the minus strand of NC_065518.1, from coordinate 23,823,035 downwards.
AAAAAGACTCAACTGTGTGGTGGTCAACAAAAATTGAATTGCAGCATGCAAAACATGTGGGTCAGAAATTACAAATAGATGCAACAACTTCCAACAAACTTGTTGTAACATAATAATACAAAATTTAAAAAGCTTTGATGATTTTTGTTAATCAATATATCATTACTTTTTCATTAAGATGCGTTACAGTTTGTGAAGACTGCATTATGACTTGTGTAGGACTCAAAATGGTAAATGGACTGCCTTTCTAGTCCTCCGACCACTCAAAGCGCTTTTTACACTATGCGTCACATTCACCCGTTCACACACATTCATACACCTGTGGCTGAGGCTACTATACAGGGTGCCACCTGTTACTCAGTTTTTAACACACTCACACACTGAAGGAACAGCCATTGGGGGCAATTTGGGGTTCAGTATCTTGCCCAAGGACACTTTGACACGTGGACTGGAGGAGCGGGGGATTGAATTGCCCATCTTCAGATTAGTGGACAACCTGCTCTATCTCCTGAGCCATAGCCGCCCTGAAAAATTTAGTGTTGGACTTCAATCAATCAGTCAATCAATCATTTATTTGTCACATGGAATTATGCAACTCCAGTGAAATGTGATCCCATCCACTCCTTTAATTTTTGCACTGTAGTTTAGTCCTTTTTTATGTCTTCTGACATTGATGACTGCTGCTTTATAATCGTCCCTGTTTCCGGATAGTTCTGGTAATCCATGGCTTCTGGTTGTGAAAGGATTTAACTGTCCACACATCCCAACCCCAGCAGATCACAGCAGTGATCCACAGCAGGAATGGGACGGCACCTCACATTCGCACTGTCGCACCAGTCCTTATTTACCGTAAAGCACCTTCTCATGCCAGAGTCCTCTGCTCTGTCAGATCGGCATCTAGAAAGAGAGCCTCCTGGTTGAATGCCGCTGTCCAGGCTTTAGCCAAGTTTCAGTCAATCAAAGGATATTACAGCTCCTGATATCCTGCTGGGAACTGATGCGACATGGAGGTCATCTGGTTTACTTTCCAATGCCTGTACAATGGCTAGTAGGATGCCAGATCAGCTGATGTCCATTATTCTCCATTTTTTTCTCAATGTTTACTGATGTTTACATTCGAAAACTTCGGCCTGGCAAGCTATCAGCTAGCAAGCTAGAATTCGGCAGAGAGGGAGAGTTTACAGACTGGTGAGGTAATTTCTTAATTCCGATGAGTGACCCACAGCCACACGATACTGCCGTCCAAGCCAACTGCAAAAGGACCACCAAGAATTCCAAAATAGAAATAAGAGCCTATTTAGCTTAAATTTAGCTCGGAGCTGACAAAGAGGCAACTGGAAGCATCTGTGCCTACACCTTGGGACTTGACTTGGGACTTGAAAAGCAGTGACTTGGTCCCATCTTTGCTGTGCACTGCCTTGGGCTTCTTTAGTTACAGTAAATAGAGGACTGATTGTAGGAGTCATAGGTACAGCTACCAAATTGTTTGCATTAGTTTTCTCTTCAAGTTCAGTGTCAGTGCATGTTTATCTCCCAAGGCAAGTTTTGCTTTCCTGTGACTTTGAGCTTATCAGATGCATTAGACGAGTATGACAGTTGGTTTGTTCAGTGTGTATTTGCTGCGAGCACTCAAAATTATATCAGCATCTTGAGGCTCTTTGTTTAAGCATGTTGTTTCAGATTTGTCACCATGGAAACCATCTGTATTGATAACAGAAGTCATGACCTCCAGATGCTCGTCCCAGTTTTGCTCACCAGCAATATCTGAGCTCAGCTATCTTACATAATCAGATAAAGGATTTGGACAATCTAGAAAATGTTGACCATCACATTCAGTGATTATTTTTGCAGATGATTCAAGGCCATTTCAACATGCTTTTCTTTCTGTAGAATTCCAGACCATGGTCCTGTCCTGAGTTTTCCTGATGACAAGAGTTCAAGTCTTCGGGTCTTCGGTCCTCTCCCTGTGTCTGGACTCTTCTGACCCCGGCCTCCATTCCCAGTGACTTCTCATGTTTTCTACTAAATTCTGTGTGTGCTAATTGTTTTTAAATGACCTTTTGTCCATTTAAAGACAGCAGACTTTTAATGTGTCTTTGTGTTGGTCCATGTTTTCTTTTCTGTGCACACCCCACCTCTGTCAGTGAATGAGACCAATAAACATGTGGAAACACAGATCGCCTCTTCATGCTCATCTCTTCTTAGAATATGTGGCATGGGAAAACAAATGCTGTAAAAGCATTCCTCTTATTATATCCTATGTGCAACAATAATGCCTAAACTACATGAATGAGGGAAAGCATCATGATACTATTTAACATTGCTGCGTGTCTAAATACGAAATCATCACTTTACTGGACACACATAAGAAAAGATGTTTAGAGATCAACATGGGTGCAGATTATTGTTGGTAACAATGTAGCTCATGACTAGACTGGGGAGTAGAGTAATACAAGTAACAGTGTTACATATTTAAAATACAAAATATGAAGGGATTACTCTGTTTTTTTGTTTTATTTGCTCCAAGATTCATATGAGGCACCTATTTCCCATAAACAGACACTGTCAGAAAAGTGTTTTTGGCATATCCAAACAACTGAGCTCAAAAAGATGATTTTGAGGTATTCCAGAAGTAATCCAAAGTATTTAGAATACATCCCTTAGTTTAAATAATCAATTTGAATATGTTACAAATAAAATTTTAGGGCATGTATTCAACACTGCTCATGACTATATAGTATATTATTCTTACATCATCATCCACTGAGCTGAAGAAATGTGAGACTTTATCCATTTTTAACTTTAACAAAAAAACTCTTCAGAAACAAAACATTGAATGGTTACGAGCTGGACCAGTGACTTTCTATTTGGTTATTTCTAGTTTGTGGACTGTTTGATGGTTTTGGTACATCCGTTCTGATTATTTTGTTCATGTTCTGTCCAAAAGGGGGATCATTTCTTTAAGTCAACCAAGATAAATATTATGGACACTAATAGCCATTATTTTCTATTTTCTATGATTAATATCTAAAAAAGAAGGGGTAGGACTCGAAATGTTTTTACGTTATTCTTACCCCTTTTGAACATGAACAATATTATTTGTGTTGCTCATTTGTTGCTTATATGTTGCTGATCATCGAGTTTGTTTTTGTATTCATTGCTTACAAGTTTTATTTTGTGTTTGTATTATGGTACCATGTTTAATAAATTGACTAGGAAAATGTTTACAATTTAGCAATTTGAATTTAGTATTAGTTTAGTATGGTTTTTAAAGTTTCTTTTTTTTTTTTTCGAAATTATTTTTTGGGGCGTTTTTGCCTTTAATTGATAGGACAGTTAAGTGTGAAAGGGGGAGAGAGGGTGTCTATATTTTTTTATAAAGACAGTATAGAAGAAAATATAGAAAATAAAGGGGACTGAAAGTAAAAAAAAAAAAATGGTGAAAGTAAATGTTGTGTAATTTAAACAAATGACTGTGGAGATTAGGTAACAAATGTCCAGGGCCTTCCAGAGGTATATAGTATACAAGATTTGTTAACAAATCCAGCGTAGTGTGCCTTCATTATGTAGGAGGATATAAAATGTCTTGTTTTGATATTCTGTTTACTGTCAGCGTGGAGGAAAGGAACCAAAAAATGTTCACATTTAAGAAGCTGAAATCAGAGATTTTTTTTAAAAATACTCAAACTAGTTAATAAATTATTAGATTAGTTAGCAGTTAATATAATAGTTGACAATTAATCAGTTAATTAACCAATAATTGCAGCTCTAATTGTGACTAAGTAAAGAGTTAATTGGGTTAAGACGAATTTGTTGACATTCCTTTCTTAATTGAGGTTAATAGTGTCATTATAATCCCCAGGACAAAGTGAGGACTTAACTCTTTGCAAACATTGTGTCTTAAAAAAAACTCAGTTAAAACTAAGTACAGCTTAAGCCACTTATTATTGTTATATTATTGCATATTTAAAAGTCTATTTAATAACCCAGAAGTTATTCTACAGTCCATACCAGCTCATGCTCCCAGTATTGACTAGGAACCTTTATTTGACTGGAAATCGATCTTACCCGAACAGTAGAACTTGTGGCACCGCGCTGTCAAAAGCAGGAAGTATGTAAAGTATAATGCGGCATCTCCTCTCATTGATCTCATTTCCTCATTTTATTTTTATTTACGCCGTCTCTAACCTCGGGCACCTGGTCGTGTTGGGTTTATGCTCTGCAAGGTGAGTGCTGCCGTCGTGTTACTGTGTTACCGTCACGGTTCACTCAGTTTTCCTCCGCCTGGGACACAACTAGCAGAGACAGCTAACCAGCTAACTAGCTGCTCAAACTGACCCAACATCGGCTGGCTGCTGGCTTGGTAACAGTTTATGGTATGTAGTTGTACTCGTTAACTTACAGAGCCTCCAGTTACTCCGTGAGTTTAACGAATTCAGTCATAATTATTAAAAAAAAAATAGCGAGTGTGTAAGGACATTGTAAGGTTTCTCCTCTCTGGGCTTTAGCTCAGCTCGCAGAGACTTCACCGGCTTAACGACAGATTTACGTTGCTACATTTACAGTAAATATGTGTACACAATGATAAAATGCAAAACAAGCAGCAAACAGACATACCTCCTAGATTCAGAGGGTTCAAGCATCCATGGATAGCTATTTAAATATTGAAGTAAAGCAAACATGCTGAACTTTTTCCTCCTCTGAATGTATCTAACGGCTGCTAGCTTAGTTTCAAGTAAAGATTTTAAAGTTACATTAAAACCCTTAATGACCTCATAAAACATGATTGTTGCTGTTAAATTATCTGACACCGTGGTAAGTTGTTGGGGCAGCAAAGTATTAAAATGTTGCTCATATATTAATGTATTCATAAATCCTTGGTGCATTGAAGTGCTGAAAAGTTACATTCAGTTTCCAGTCTGTTAGGTGCACCTCTGATACAACAGCCCTGCCTTCAGGAGGGTTATGTTCATGTTATGTTTGCCTCATACTGAAAATGTGTTCACTGCATGTATATCTATGAGTGTAGACTGTATTAGAAATGCTTCTCAGTATTGTAGACTGCCTTAGTTTGACTTAGGTATACTAACATACTGGTAAATATGTGTCAAGGTTAGTTTTGTGCTAAATATAAAATTTTCCTCCAATGTTATAATGCTCCTTAAAGGTCCAGCATGTAGGATGTACTGGCATCTAGCAGTGAGTTTGCAGAAGAGAAACTTCTTGCGTGTACCAAGGGTATAGTTTGATCAATTTCACTTTATTGTCATAAAGAAATTCTGAAATTTGTCTTGTGTCCCAGGACGTAAAGGTTTCACATAAATAGAAAAATACAGAACAACACGTAGATACAAAATATTTCACCAAACAACAAAAGCATACTACAAACACTACAAATCACATTAAACGTTACAAAAACTGGATGCAACAAATTAATAAATAATAATAAACAATCCTATTACATTCAGAGTTTGATCCAGGTAAGCTGAGGCTGCTTAAAGGCCTTACTCTGAATTAATAGGTTCAGTCTGCTCAGTCGAGCCTGTGGGACTCTAAATCTTCTTTGTGATTGCAAAAGCTGATGTTCTTCAAGTAATATGTGAGAGTGATCGCACGCAGGAGAACTACCATTGGCCCTGTTTAGAGCCAGTGTTTGATTGGTCCACTCGGGGCTACTGTTTAACAACACGGCTGACTCCATGGAAGAGGCAAATTTGCATTTCCGTGGACAGTGAAGGCATGACCCACCCCACTCTTCCTCTGATTGGCTAGTACTTGTCGCCTTCCTTGGTTTAGTTGTTGAAGTGTAGGCAAGAGGAATGGGATTGGGTAAGCTAGTTGGAGGCAAAGTAGGGTGGGTCATCATGCCTTTTCCATCATAGAAAATGCAAATTCAGGTGGAAAAGGACCCATTTGTAGATATAAACAACTTATTGTAGGGTAATGAAAACACAATGATTCTTAGTTTCAGGTGACAATAAACAAATGAAAACATAGATGAATATTATATGCCATTTTCTCCCTATAGATGTCTCTAAACCCTACACACTGGACCTTTAAATACTCACTCACTTTAATGCTCTATTTAAAGTAAATATTTTTTTCCCACCACTGTATGAATTAGGGATGCACCAATTCCAATACCTCAAATCAGTGTATCTGTATCCCACATTAACTACAGTTCATTGTCAGATGGGTGCATCTCGTATAAATGCCCTCTGTGCTTCCAGCTTTGATCTGATTCACATCAGTCGTACTCAGTGTGTACATGAACCCTCCAGTTAGAAGTATGTAACTTATAGATTTGTCATGCTACAGTGTGTGATGTACCTGTCTTCATTCTGCAGGCACACGGCATGCTAACCAAACTATCTTTGGAGCAAAGGAGATCCAGACACACTAATGCTGATGATTAGGTAAAACACACTTGATTGTGATGATACAAAGCTGACATGGACGTCTAGAGGTCTCTCAGCTTCTATCTGTTTCTGCCAGCTTTCTCTTTGTGTATGTTACAGTCCCAGAATGGCCTCAGGAATGCAAGAGAAACAGTACACACCATCTCTGCTCAATTTTTTCATTTACAACCCTACGTTTGGACCACGAGAAGGAGAGGTGAGGCTGACTCCCAGATAAATGAGTAAACGTTTTGGTAGTGTAATTGCTAATTCAAGGTGTATTTTTATTTATTTATTTTTTCAGGAAGAGAAGAAGATCTTGTTTTACCACCCAAGTGATGTGGAGAAGAACGAGAAGATCAGAAATGTGGGCCTTTGTGAGGCCATTGTACAGTTCACCAGGTAAAGAGTTCGGCAGTGTAATTGAAACAGAATCAGCAGCATTTTTTCAAAAGCATTTTACTGTCTGGGTAGATTTTGGTGCGTTTCTTAAGCCCTGTGGCCTCTTGCTCAGAGTTTGCATTGATTTAAAAAAAAAGTGTCTAACATTAATTACATGGCTCAGTTTGACTAACTGTGTCATAAAAACCAAAAGGAAAGTGCCCCTTCTTTAAACCTGAAGTATAACAGAAAAGGGAAATGTTGCAAGTGACGAGATACATTCTCATACGTATCTTATGTCTGTAGAAGCGTCTTGTTTAGGTGTGTCTCCTTTCTTTTAATGGTCATGTCTTTCTGTCTTCCAGGACGTTCTGTCCAACAAAGCCAGCTAAATCCCTGCACACGCAGAAGAACCGGCAGTTTTTCTTTGAGCCCGAGGAGAATTTCTGGATAGTCATGGTATCCTAATCTTACTCGTACATTACTTGTTCAATATTTACTCTGGTTGTCTAGACTTTGTTCACCCTCTTTGGAATAAAATTTCGCTTTTTCTCGCTGCTGTTTGTTTTTCAAATTCATTCCTCAGGTGGTGCGAAACCCAATGATTGAGAAACCAAGCAAAGATGGCAAACCTCCCACAGTAGAATATCAAGAAGAGGAAATACTTGTGAGTACTAAGAAATGCTCATCATCATCTATATTTCTTTCACTGAATATTGTCAGTATAAAGTTTAACTTGCGATGCTTCTTTTTTCATTGTAGGACACTGTTTATGGTGCAGTCGTAAGGGAATGCTACAGTATGTACAAGGTGAGTTCCAGTAACACAATGTAATCTACTCAATTTGGACATGCTCCTGGATCAACATCCCACATTGTGTTCCTCGACCAATAATGGGATCAGCCAACTACAACCCTGTGACATCATCAGTATGCTGCTCCTGTGCTTCTTCTGCGCTAAATTAAGTTTTCCAAATTGAAGTTAGTAGAGTTAAACAAAATCCTCAGTAACAGTGAGCAAAAACTCTATAAGCTGCTGCAGAGTTAGTGAGTTAGCTTGCTAAATAAGTAGGCTACGTTAACATTTAAGTTTACCAAAAGGGTAAAATATTGTTCACTAACTTCAGAATAAGGACCGTATCATTTTGGAGTTGCAAAGACCTGTGATGGACACATTTTAAAACATATATATTTTTGCAAGATTGCGGTGCAAGTATTAATCCAAGACCATCATTGCATGTTGACCCTGGATCATTTTTTTATGTTGATCCAGGATTGTCATCGTCATCTTGATCATGCATAATTTGTTACGGTTGATCCAGGACCATCTGGTTCAACTGTACTAACTTCAATTTAGAAAACGTAGCGTAGCTCTAAAGAAGCACAAAGGAATTTTGACTTTGATTGGTTGATCACAACATTGGTCCAGGAACACAATGTAGGATGCTGATCCAGGAACATGTCCTACTTGGCTAAATCATGTTGTGCAGTCCTGGTCTGTGTTAGAATCTGTCAGCTTTTTAACAACTTTGTGCTTTTTCATTTTCTTCCTCTTCTAACAGTCATTTATACACCCTTATCGTACCACAAACTACCAGTTTGAAGGAAAACTTGGACACCTTTCATGTGGATGTCCAATTAGTATTGATGCTAAATGTGGTCAGCTGAAGCAATAAATTCCTCAGTGCAGGCTTTATTGTCTGACTAAGACGATTTCGCAGCTACAAAATTTGTCATTCTTCCTGCATCCAGTGACGTGAAAGTGATGTAGTTTGAGGCAGGTTGATGGCATCCCAGATTATTAGTGCAAAGGATGTTACAGATAAAAATACAGATATTGCTTCAATTTAATATCCACATAAAAGGTGGCGAATTTTCCCTTTTAGGCCTTTATAATGCAGAAATAATCATCTTGTAACTGTGATTATTTTCCTTGTGGTTTAGCTCTTCAATGGTACGTTTGGCAGAGCGATGGAAGCCGGCGGAGTGGAGCTGCTCATTCAGAAGCTTGAAAAGTTCTTCTACAGGGTAAAAAGCGATCCACAATCATGCGTAGAATCCTTATCTCTTGATGGATATGTTTCTTTGTTCAAGTTCTTATCGTTCATCTTTGTTTACATGCCTAGCATATATTGACCTTGCGTTGACAGCATGATCCATTTAAATTTTGGCACACAAAGATGTTAACAAAAGTCAGTCAAGCCCGAGAGTCGGTGTTTTCAGAAGGGCTGATCTCCACTAATGATATCCGCACTTACAGTGGCTGTGTTTGTTTCTTTGTGTAACTCATTAGGGAAATCTGTTGTTTGCAGGCATGCCTCATTTCTTGATGTTTATCTGCCTACATTGACTGCCTTCGCCTCATGCTGCAGTCACCTCGCCGGAGTGACGCAGCTCTGGGCAGTAATGCTTAAACAAAAATATTAAAAATTAATTTCTAATTAGGGAATACCCTTCTTAAGTTAACACAGGCTTCCCCCGTCATCATGTAACCCAAAGACAGAGAGAAAGAGAGAGGCTGCGGTGTGCGTTATCAGAGGTTGAATGTCAAGGTGATGCAAGTGTCTCTGCACAGCATCAGGCAGAGAGTTTCTTATTCCTCTGTCTTTATTGCACTGTAAGCAAGCACTTCATAGGCATGTAAACTAACCCCTTTCTCCTTTCCTTCTCCTGTGTCTCTGGGCCGTCTCCTGTTATTTTCGGCATGCTTGTGCATCTGCACATTTCCAGTATCTGCAGACTCTCCACTTGCAGTCCTGCGACCTGCTGGACGTATTCGGAGGCATCAGCTTCTTCCCACTGGACAAGATGACCTACCTGAAGATCCAGTCCTTCGTCAACAGAGTGGAGGAGAGCCTCAGTCTGATCAAATACACAGCCTTCCTGTATAACGACCAGCTCATCTGGTACAGATTGATGACTTTGTTGTAAATTTTGTGGTAATGAACAGCTTCCAGTAGGCCACAGCCTCATACAACCCCACATGTTTGCAAGGATACACCGATGTAAAATCCCAGCGTTGGCATCGGCAAACACATCATTGCATGCTGTAATCCTCTTTGCACTTAATGTGCTCACTGATATGTCACTCGCCTTGAATTGCGCCGACAGCCACCTGGCTGGATGTGTAGGCGCGGGGGGATTACATGATTCCTAATGAAATGACTCGAGAGCAGCAGTGTGATCTTTCATCGCAAACCATCACTTGACAAAATGGAGATGAGCCATTTAATTGCTGTCCAAATTAAGCTGTGTTGCTCTGGAGTATTCATTGAAGCTCAATTACAGCCAGCAGATACTTAGTCCATGATGCACAACACAGTCAACAGCAGATTGAAACATACTGTACACAGCTACACTTCTGTGTTTTGCATTTTGGCAGGATGTGTTGCGAAGGTTATAAGGTGTAATTTTGCTGTTGTGGTTTGGTCTGCAGGAGCGGACTGGAACAAGATGACATGAGGATCCTTTACAAGTACCTGACCACCTCGCTGTTCCCCAGACACTCTGAACCAGAGGTGAGAAGGTGGACAAGGGACAGATAAAATGATAAGCTAAAGGAAAGCACAGAAGACAAATTGAAAACGTAATAAATATAAAAAAGTAATGTAATCTTTTTTAATATTAACGATCCAGACAGAGCGTACAAGATTACCGACCTTTATATGAGCTGTTAATATTACTATTTAAAGCCATGTCACTCATCTTCACTCTGACACTTCTTTCTCTGACGTCTTCTCTCCCTTTAGCTGGCTGGCAGGGACTCTCCTCTGAGGCCGGAGGTCACAGGGAATCTGTTGCACTATGGGAGGTAAGTCCCTGGTCCCATGTGTCTGTATCTGTGTACACTTGCTCTGCAGAGAGCAGGATGAAAGCACAAGTTGGATATTGTTTAAGTACCTGTTGATATAGTCAGTGGGCTCATGTTAATTGTATGTCAGCAATTGTATGATGGATGTGCACGTGAGTGTTTACACATGCATGCCTGTGTGCCGGATAGCATCAAGTGGTTTCGATCCACTGACAGTTATGAGCTTTACTTGCAGTCAACCGATTGATTTAAGGAGGTGACTCCCTTAGCTAACACGTTGTCGTCAAGCAAAAGAGCAGGTGAAAGTATTACTCAAGCTTTGGGGTTAAAATCCAGTTTCAGCTCAGTTTTAGTGTAAATATGTAGAGAAAGTTTGCTCGGGTGTTTGCGAGTGTCTGATCTCTTGCATCTTCATGACGCTTGGAAGTTTCTTAGGGTGAAGTGGAGCTGCTGCAGTGGTCCAAGTGTGACTCCTGGTGACCTGTCATGGAACAGAAAACAATTGGATGACACACTACATTATAAAGAATATTTGATTAAAGGCCAGAAAAAAAGTTACAACTAGGGTAAAGTCAAATACATAAGATTGAAAGATCTATGCAGGCAAATCTACACAGGAGAAGCACGTGTCACAACACATGCACATGCCTCCACTGTAAATGGTTCCACTTAATATTAGGAGGCATCCTTGGAATCCAGTGTATCAGCAGCACGACAGTGAATTCCTTGTTCAGTTTGTGGTCTTATCTTTTAGATTAGTCATGAAGTGACTTCTTTAAAGTTTAGTCTGCTAATAGTTTGATTAGGTCTGGTTCAGTCCGTCCCACAATTTTGGCAACCCCCTGACCTTTCCTCTAGTGCCATCATCAGGCCAAATTCTCCACCTTGGGCAACACTAAGAGCTATTTCATGGTGTTTTGAAAATAACAAAAGGCCTGACATCCCTGCAATTTGATATTCAGGATCCTCTGAGGATAAGTCTAGAGCTGAAAAGATGTTTTCCCGAATGTCTTGCTCAAAGAGAAGTCTCATTCTGAAACCTGGCAGCCTTTTTCACATTATCGAAATCCACTAAATGTTCAGCCGTGACATTGAAAATCTTTTAGAAAAGAGTAAGATCACTCATGTTTTTACCATTTCATTCTGGAGCATGTCACCTCTCATGAGATTTTAGGAAGGAGACCTAGCTAGACTTAGACACAAAACAGACCACAACAAGCAACAGGTTAGGAAAAGCATTTCATTTCTCTGTAGGCTTCTTTCGGTAATGTTACAGGACGTACTTGAAGGGGTGCACCTGCCCCAAGTGGTTACATTGTACCCTGTTTTGCCTCTGCCACCTGCAGTACTCTCTCCTAATACTGGACCAAATTCAAAAATTGTTGTTCCCGTGAGTCACGTAGACACAAAATTCCCCTTTAATGTCATTGCAGAGTATAATTCTAATCCATTCAGTAGTTGCTGAGATGGTAGATGAACTGTCATTGCTAGCTCAAAGGCCACGCCACAGATGTGGAGTACTTAAACTGTCCCCAGAAGATGGGAACACCTCATGAGCTTTCCCCTTGTGCCACCATCGGGCCAAATTGTCAACGTTTTCCACAGGATATCTTTTAAAATGATAGATGAAATTTGCTGAGTGCATCTATGCTCTCAAGAGGATCAACTCTTTATTAATCACCTGATGGCCTCTGCTCCAACACCACCATCAGGACAAACTTTTCAGTTCCGCTGCTCTTCAGGCTCTTTTTACAGCGTTACTAGCAGCCTTCCTAATGAGTCTTTTGACTTTTAGTCTTGTTTTGTAATGAGTCTGTCAGATGCCAGTTTAAACGCCGACACACATTCTTGGAATATTCACCCAGCGACGCTCTCCTCTGTCCTCTGTCCTCTCCAGGTTTTTGACAGGACCTACCAACCTTAAAGATCCAGAGGCCAAATTCCGATTTCCTAAAATATTTGTCAGCGCAGAGGACGGCTACGAGGAGCTGCATCTGATTGTTTATAAGGTAAGAGTAAATTCGATCTGTTATTGCGTGAGCCTTAATCATTCAGACGCATACAGGAGTTTTTTAATGTATTAAAACAGGGGGGAAGTTGTTATTCATTTTTTAGAATGATTTTCATAATCTGTGATTTATATTCCACTGCTCTATCAAACGATATGGACTTCTGGGATTAGACAGCAGAATTTTAAAATGATGAAATACGTTTGCTCATCATCACATTAATGTAATTTTTAACCTGTGTGACCTTGACTCTGCGTTTAACCCGCACTGATCTGCTCTTTTCCAGGCGATGAGCGCTGCAGCTTGTTTTATGATCAGTGGTAAGTGTGCACCCAGTCACCCATCTCCTGTACTTACAGATAATGATGTGGTTAACTTTCACTTCTCTTTCCCTGGTTAATTTCATAAAATAAAGTTGGTGTTTTCTGGTATTAAGGCCATTTTACTGCATGTATAAAGCAAAATCAGACTTTTTCATCATCTTATCTCCCATAACGGCCAACATTCTTCTCTCCTATGTCTCTGTCCAGCCTCTTCAGAGCTGACGAGGGACTTCTGTGAACAGCTGGACGGCTTGGTGGGCCCTCAGCTGACTTTGCTGGCATCTGACATTTGTGAACAGTTCACAGTTAACCGCAGGATATCAGGGTCAGTTGAGATTCCACCGCTCTCCTAATTAACTGCTCACCACTTTGTCAAGATGACTTTTTCTGCATTTTGTCACAACTAACGTGGTCAGATTGTGCCCAAATATTTATGTCTTGAAGATACTGTCAGTTGTACGTGTTTTAAAAATGGGTCTTTGTCACTTACCTGATAACACAAGACACGATTTTAAGACATGAATGCTGCACATTCAAGGAGTATTCTGTTGAGTCTGCAGGGTAAGGAATACTGTGCAAACCTTTTCTTGTGTTTTCCCTCGTTCTCCCCTCATCGTTTATTTCAGCAAGCTTAATTTAGAAAGTGTCAAACATTTGTGAAAAATTGCCTTCAAATGTTCACATCTGAGAACATGGAAACAGTGATGTTTTACATTGAAATTACTTGACAGATATTTTGGTTTGTATGGAAGCCCATAGGGGACTTTATTAAAATGATAATGTTAATTTAAACATGAAAATGTAACTCCACAATAGTATTATCATTTTCCACTTATGTATTAGTCTTTGAAAAGGAAATATCAAAGGCTGTTTTTAAAATGGTTAGAAAATTGAATTTTAATTAAAATTTGTGACTTAAATAATTAAATAAATAAATTTGTTTTAACATTTGAATGTTGTCCAATGTACAGCAGGTTAGATTACGTAAAATTAAATGTCAAATGCCATTCACATTTTCATTTTAAATCGTTAGAAAATTACATTTCACTTCTGTTCAGACTTAAATATTATCTGCACAAACAGAAAATTAGGTTACATCGTATATATTGCATTTTAATTTTTAAACTTGAATAATCAAATATTGTCCTTAACTTTAAAAAAATTAATATCAGATGTTTTAAAATGGTCGTAGAATTCCAAATTAAGTGTAAAAATGAAAAGGCAACTTTTTATTTAAATTTTTACTCAAATCATACAGACATGTAAAGAATTATAATGCTATTGTAGAATTTCATTTTTAAGTTTACATTATCATTTTCATAAAGTCCCTTATGGGCTTCCATAGTTTTGGATTAACTTGAATATTTAATTGACAAAAAAATAATCATTAGCTATTTATTTTTTATTCTTCTTTTTCTATGGATTAATGGTCTAAGATATTTTCCAGTAATAATGCCAAGCATTCCTTAATTCCATCTTTACAGCTGTAACAATTGCAGCTGGAATTGTTAATTTTATTTGTCTTATGTGATAGTAAACTGGATATTTGTAGGATTTTGAGTATTGTTGATGTTAGGGAGTTGTGATCGGCTAATAAGTTATTGATTTCAGTACCATGTCATATACCGGCAAAAACTGTTTCCAGAACATGATCAGGAATCAGAGAGAATACAGCATAAAAGCAGGAGGTAAAATCAGTTAAATGTATTACGTCATTTAAACAGTCAGTGTTCAAGTTCATCTTGTCAGATGAAAGTAATTATCTCCTTAATGGAAGGTTTAGTGCTGCAGTTTGTTACAGAAGCCACGTTGTTTGTCATCAGTTTACAGTCAGCTCTCTGTATCAACTCTGCCTGGCTGGCAGCGATAGAGGAGACTCTAATACCACTGGATATCGTCAGGGCACTACTTAGGAGTAACTCAAGCAGCGGAGCTTTAAAGACTGGCATCCTGGCCCGCTCTCCTTTAACCCCAGCAGTTAGCTTCAGATACGTCTTCGCCTGTAATCCAAGACCGGACTCCCTGGCCCGGGCAATTTGATGGGCTTCTTTTTTAATCACCCTAGTGAAGAATCCACTGAATAAATCATGCCGTCCCAAATTCCTCAGCTGGCAGTCAGGTCTGTGTCCTGATTTGGCCTGGTGCAACTGTAAATAATTAGAGGCAGCATAGATAAAAATCTGTTGTATGGCCTGTTTGAATACACACACACTCTTCCAGAGATTAAGCTGTAGTAATAACTGTATCCTCAGATCACCTTAACGTGGGTGGACAATGGAGTAGGCTTAATTAAAACGCACCACCTGCCTTTTGTTGGATGTTATCATCTAAAGTGATTTGGCTTACTGTATCATTTATTAATAATGTGTGTTAACAGAACGGTTTGCCCCGGAGAGACCCACCGGGTAAAAATAACTTTAAAGGATTATGTAGGCCCAGATGTGACTGAAGGTGTCGTGCTGATATTTTTTGCTTTACTTTTTGTTTCATCATTCTTTAACTCTGTGTCCACTCAGGCCAGAGAAGGAGCCTCAGTTTAAGTTCATCTACTTCAACCACATGAACCTGGCGGAGAAGAGCACCATCCACATGAGGAAGACCGCAAGTGTTTGCCTCACCTCTGTGCACCCTGACCTCATGAAGATCCTGGGAGACATCAACTGTGACTTTGCCAGGTAACAGAGAGCAGTGGCTTTGAAAAACGGCAGCTTTATTTACACTGAGGCTGCTCAAATGTGGCAAGAATCCTGATCTTGATTATTTCGGTCAATACTGAGATCATGATTATTTAACACATTTACTCACTGACTTTGGAAACATCATGCATTTATTGAACTTTTAAGAGTGGATTTCCTTGAGCGTTAAATATAATTCAGCTGAAAAACAGTTAAAAATGTAATGCAAAATAAAAAAATATAGATAAAATATATAATAATGTAAATAGAGGAGGGGAGAGACACCATGCTTTTGGCAGAAGATCTGTGGACTGTGATCACTCTGAGCAGCATACAGAGAAATGAATTACCACATAATATCTTTGACTATATTTCTTGCTTTTTTCCTGATGGTTTAAATAAGTCGCTAAATGTATTGCTAGTCTCTTTTTAGAAGTAAAGTCACTAAGAAGGTCTCGAAAGTCACTAAATCTAGCGAGAAAGTAACTGAGTTGGCAACACAGAGCACATCGCTGTAAAGGAAACGGGTGTACTGCATTTATAACACAAGACAAAACAAGAGCATCATTGTGAACCAGAATGAAACACAATAGTTATTTTATCTCATCTTGTTTTCATAATTGTTGGAAGCCAAAATTGTAATTGAAATAAAATTCCAACCCATAGCCCTTTGCTGCATGTCATCCCCTCTCTCTCTCCCCCCCTTCACACTAATGATTTGTCCTGTCAAATAAAGGTGAAAGCCAGAAAATAAATAATCTTATTGAAGTCAAATTTGATTAGGCAGATGCTTTGGGCACCCAGGTGTATATTCCTGGACGTCCTAGCAATGTCGATAAATTATGTTAATACGAATGGGGCTGTTTAGCTATTCTGCTAAAGTTAATGTACACAGTGTGTGTTCAGCAACTTTATACATCCTTAAAACTGAAAATAATAATTCAAGTGCGTCTCCAATATTGACTCACACAGGACATGCTTGACCCATTCATCCACCATGTCCAACATGTTATAGGAGTGGGTGTATCTAGCAGAACAGCTACAGTGGGACTATTCTCATACAGATGTCAGTTGACACTCAGTTTGATTAATTGCACAGCCCTATTTTGTATTTATCTTTCCTGAATGCCTCCAAATATTTGTTGAAGTGTCTTCATAGCGTCTGGCCACAAGTCAGCCTGGTGACATTGTTTGCCTTCAGAGTAGAAACCAAACAGTACAGTGGCTGTGCAGTGTTTTCAGATTTCACAAAACCCAGGAAAGAAAATTTGTAAAACTTCAAACTATTTATTTTTTCCCCTGGATATTAGCACAGCTGTGACATTTTCATACATCAACATAATGCTCCTGCGAACTCTGTGAACTCACTCATTTTAGAGGCAGTCATGAGACTGTAGTCATGTGAGAGTCCCGTTTTCAGGCTGTGGGACACACAGTGGCATTATTATTTGTCGTATTTATCCCAGCATCAATATCAGTTCCTCTTTTAGTGCAGATGTGGTGTGGATGTCAGCATGCTCAGAACATACTCACAGTGCTGTTTGTGTAATAAAATATTGACATTTTGGTAATTTTGTGTGTTTTTAGACTGAAATTTAATGTTTTAGTAACCTGTGTATCATCTCTGACACATGGCTTTTTAAATGAAATTTTGTGATGTGTGTAGGTATGTAATCTAAGAAGAACAGTTGCCCTTAAATACAAATAGCAGGCGGTAAATATGATAGTTGCCTTTATTTGATGGTTCTTTCTATCTGCCTCCCAGGGTTGATGAGGATGAGGAAATCATCGTAAAGGCTATGACAGACTACTGGGTAGTCGGCAAGAAGTCGGACCAGAGAGAGCTATATGTGATCCTGAATCAGAAGAACGCCAACTTGATCGAAGTAAACGGTATGTCTCCACCACCTGGCAACGAGTAAATCTGTGTTGTTTCCCCCACATCAGACAGTCCGCCTCGATACTTATCCCTTCTTCACCCTTATTCCCCTTTTGTCTTTTCTCCGCTACAGAGGAAGTTAAGAGGCTTTGTGCAACGCAGTTCAACAACATCTTCTTCTTGGACTGATGGGAGCTGACAGACAGAGACTGTTTCACCACACTAAAAACTGTCAGTGTCGCAGGGTATCATGACAGCATCAGTGTAATGCAATAATTGCATTGTAAAATAAAAAGAAATTACAAGCTTTCTCACCAAGTTTTTTTTTTATTTAACCTATAAAAATTGTAATTTTCTCTTGTAATTAAATGTAAATCCAGATTTTTACTGTACATGTACTTTATTTTCTTTCATTTCCTTTGTACATACTTGTAGGATTTTGTTAACTGTTAATTTGGATTTCTTTCAAAGCATACTTTTTTTTTTAATGAACACATCACGACAAGGTCTCAAATCAGTTTAAACACTGACACGCACAGAACAATTTAACCCAGGTTCCTTTGATGATCAGTGATCGTTTTAAAACAAGATGTCATCATGTCAAAAGTATTGTGGTTTGTTAACTGCGCTAACTTTAAATAAATTAAGAAGTAATTTTACTCTGTGTAAAAAATGTCTTTTTTTTTTTAGTTTAAAGGTGCATCAGAGATATTAATCTGAAATCTGTGGGATACATTTTCATATCACAATAATAAAGATTTACATTACCTCTGTGGTATTTTTTACAAGTGGGCATTTATTAAACAGTTGAACTACATTTATGTGTACACAATTGTAGTGCTCGCTTTTGCTGTGGGATTATTTCTGATGGAATTGTGCATTTTTAGTGCTTTATTGCAATCATGTCTGGATCTAAAATGGGCAAACAGTCAAAAGAACTAATTTGATGATAAACCTCAGATGTCATAGAAATGGATCATGGATATCTGCTGTCTCGAGACCTTGACTGAATAATTTTGTGGGAGCCCAGTCAAGCACTAGTCTAATATTTTGTGTGGTCATGATGATCTTTAATCAATTATGTAACATTAAAGAGCAAAAATAACCTCTGGTACCACAGGCCAATGAGTTTTAAACTGTATATAAATAGCATCACCACCCTTATTATCCCATTTGTTAGTTTGCCTTCCCTTTTGCCAAAACTGAGTAAATTACAGCCCAAACAGACTGATATTTCATTTTAGTGTTGTATTTTTGTTGCGGTTTACATTTCAGACCAATAGGCGGCAGCACATGTTGCAGTTGTTACCACAGAAACAATCTGAAGAAGAAGAAAAAGAACCAATCAGCGCTCACCCTTTCGTCTGATTTCCAGCCAATCAGCGTCACCTTGTTAGAATTTCAAACAGTCCCCCGCCATGATTGTTGTGTTTTTCAGGCTGTCCGTTGTGCAGTAAGTATTTTACTGGACGGCCAGACGAGGAAGTTTGTTTTTATACGCGTTTTTTTAAAGAGCAAGGTAAGATAAACGTGTAATAATAATTTTATGTTATCCAAATAGCTAGTTTAGATTTTTGGCTGCTAACCGAACAGCTAGCTTAATTCAAAGCTTCCTCTTGCTTCATGACCGAACACTGCGGTAAAGTTAGTGAGCTTAACTAGCTAACATTAGTTGAAGCTCTTGAGCTAATTTTAGTAGCTAACTTGTTGACGTTATATTTTGCACTAAAGTTATAGCAGTTTTTACGGACTTTATTTTTAATGAGAGCTAGCTTTGGCGGTTAATGTTAGCTAACTTAGTCACTGTCCGTTGTCGAAGTTAAGTAACGTTATGGGCTTTGATAAAGAAGCTAGCTCAACCACTGCTTTGAACTTAGTAACGTTACGTTGTGTACATTGTTCAGTATGTCTTTATACACACACAAGGTTACAACGTGTGGTCACTCACAAACTTTGACCAAGTTTGGTTGATATAACCTTGGTGAGTGCTAGGATATTTGAATGTTTGTGCCTCACGTTGTTCTGTGAGAGGGGCGTGCTCGTTTCAGGTAACGTTACATCCTGATGGTTATGATGTGTGTTAACTATACACTTAATTAAGAAAATTAAATACAATATCAGGAGTAGAAAGTCAAAGCCCTTTGTTTTTTATTACCCACAGTCACCAGATACTAGTTGGGTTATTATAGCTGATGACAGCAAAAAACGGATGTCAATATGTTTGCTATTACAATTCCAGTTTCTGATTAATAGACCCTGATCACTGTTATAACCTCAATTTCAAACTGCTTGTACTTGTAGTTTTTCATTTTTGTGCCAGGTGACATAACTAGTATTACATCCAATATGATGCACCTCATTAACCTGTAACAACTGTCACGTCCCTGTAATACATCATACTCTGTCCCTCTTCCTCTTTAATCCAGATACCTGAACATGGATTCTCGATTTGCCAACCTGCGCCAGCGGGACACCAGCGTGTCAATGCTGAGGGTCAAAATGTCCCGCAGGAGATCCCAGTCCCAGAAAGAGAACCGAGATCGCGCTGTTAACACGCGCAGGCAGCTGGACAAGCTCCCAGAGCTGGAAATGTCCTGCCTGGACGCCTCCATCGCAGTGGCCAACATGTCAACCATTCAGGAGAAGACAGTGAACAAGGGAAAATCTGCTACAAGTATGGCTTCATTTCCCCTCACAGTTACAGCTCGAGCCTAATAATGTGTTCACAGTGAGGCACCCACAGCAATAACCCTCCATTTTCTTCACAGACGTAGCTGGGGAAGAGAGGATGAAACAGCTTGAGCGCTGGAAAGAGCGTAAGGCTCTTGAGAAGGAGAAGGAAAAGAGAGAAAAGGAGCGTAAAGGGGTATTTAAGACTGGCATGTATCATCCAAAGGACACCCTTATCATTGCCTCTCTGCCCGCAGTCCCAGCTGCCTCAACAAGAGCTAAAGAGGTGAGAGAGAGGACTCTTCAGCAGACCAGTTTACACTATCTACTGTGAATAATTATGACATTAACAACTTGTTATATATGCTTGTCTTTCAGACAAAAGTGAACACAGCTCCATCCCAGAGTGCCAGAGTGACTCGTTCAATGAAACAGCAGCAGCCAGTGCAGAGGGTACGACTTCCTCTAACATACCTGTCTCCTGTGTTCCCATATTAACTTCCACAAAACTGAAATCTAATATGCACTTTGTTGCATTGCTTTTCTTTTGCCACATTTTCTACAGCCTCTGAAGATGCAGGATCCAAATACTGTGGCAAAGAAAGGTAAATAATTTGGAATGTCCCTTTTTTATCTTAAATGAAGCATACTGTCTTCTGCAACCTGGTGTATTTTTAGATCTGACCTCTCACTCCTCCCATAGCTCAACCTGCTGCGGAGAGATCAACCAGGAGCCGGGCCGCTCCTGTCAAGCCTGCACCTGTACCTGCACCAGCCAAGACCCAAGTTTGTGCAGGTTTGTAATAAGAAGAAAAATCCTTACACATAATTAGACGTTGAGACCGGCTATCGTGTTGATTTCAACCTATTGTGTTTCCTTATTTGCATCTCAATCTGTGTCTCTGTGTCATGCCATCCTACCATAGTGGAGCCTGTTGCACGAGCTTTGCCGACCAGATCAGCCAACAGGCCTCCTGTTACAGCAGCGCCTGCGGTGAAAGACAAACCTAAGGGCAAATCTGCAGGTACACACTACAGCTACACTGTTGCCAAGGCTATCGTTTAAGTATTTATTTATTCATTTTTTGTTCTTTGAATTAAAAACTGGAAAAGCACAGAAGCTGCGACCATCAAAGCAAACAGAGAGAGGTGCTATTATTCTATATTACTACTCTTAATATTCTTAAATGCTTCTCCTCACCCTCAGATGTAAGAACCACAAGGAGCAGAGCGTTTGTCAACCATGTGGCCCCCTCTTCTGACAGAGAAGGGAACTGCAAAGGTATCATTCAGTGTTGGTTAAAGAGTAATCCAGTTTAAAAGCTGAATAGTTCCACTTTTCCCACCTGAACAATTGTTTTAACTTATTTTGTGTATCTCTCCTTTAATATGCAGCAGCTGTTGACAACACTGTCAAGCCTGCTGTGCCCAAGGTGAGTAATTCTGTGAGTTTTACACACTGAATGATAGAGCTGCAATGATTAATCAGTTAGTTAAATGGATCACCAACTAATTTGATGATTGATTTTATCGGTTTCAGTAATCAAATCAATTGATTAATCAAGAAAATAATCGTTAGTTGCCCCCCAAGTATAACCAGTAACCTGTCAAGTAATTAGTTTGCTGTTTCCTTCCTTGTGTACCTGAAGGAGCCTGAGATGAAGGAGCCTGAGATGAAGGAGCCTGAGATGCAGGAGCCAGAGAATAAACCTCATCCCCCCAGCCCGGCACCCTGTTCTGAGGAGGAAGATATGGTGGTGGACCAAACTCCGGCTGACTCTGTCCCTGCTGCGAATCCTGTTGAAGCCCCATCCTCTGCATCTTCTTTTGCTCCAGCGGGTTTTGTATTCCAGGCTCCCACTGGCTTGTCGTCCTTCAAGTTCGATCCTCTCACTCCTCGCTCAGCAGACGCCTTCCTTACACCAAGGTATTTATAGATGTTTTTTTTTTTTTTTGTAAACTTTAATATTTTTATATTGCTGCATGTAAGAATGTTTGTAAGACTAAAAATTGGAGTTGCTTCCTATCTCAAAGCTGTGTTGTTACTCCTCCTTTCTAGCCCCAGCTTCACTCTTCCAGAGGTCCCTGCTCTCAACTTTGAGCCCAAGGATGAGCTAAGCGAACCCTCCCCACCTAAATCTCCTCGCCGCTCTCCTCCTCATACATCTCCCACAATGGCCCCTCCGACTCCAGGCAGCCCCCTAGAATCAAAGCATGACGTACCATACTTCAGGTGGCATACCTTATTTACCTTTCTAGTAACCTATTCTTCAGAGTTTCCAATCATTTTTAGTTGATTGAGACGTTTTACAATCATTTCTTCTTTTGTATATTATCCAGGTCGGAAATTGCCAATGAGACAGACAGACTGACGGCGCTGTCTGTCCTCTGGGAGTCTAAAGTGGAGGATGAGTCCATCCCAGAAGAGAGTGAGTATCATACTGAACATGTGACTATATTTGGTGGTGTTCCTAATTGGAAAAATGACATTGTTTCAAAACTGAGCAGTTGTAATTCAGTGTCGTTCTTGCTCCTGTCTGTTCAGTGAGAGACAGTATGCGCACAGCAATCGGCCAAGCCAGGCTGTTGATGAAGGAGCGCTTCAAACAGTTCAGCGGTCTGGTGGACGACTGTGAGCTGGGCCGAGGGGAGAAGATCACCACCTGCACTGACCTGCAGGGCTTCTGGGACATGGTGTATTATCAGGTGAGTGCCTCACAAGAGAGGGCACAAAAATTGTTTCAGACACCATAAGGAGAAATATAACTATATGTGTTTTGTACTTGCGCAATGGTTCAGGTAGAGGACGTCAACAAGAAGTTTGACGCTCTCAAAGAGGCAGAGAGCCGAGGCTGGGTGGAGGAGCACAAGCCACCACCAACACGACAGCGGAAAGTAGTGAAGGTGAAGACTCTTTACATTCTGAATATTTTACTATATGAACACACGTACATTTTAAAATGGGTGTGTTAAGGGGCAAAATGTGTCATGCCTCTCCTTGTACTTTTGACAGAAAGCACCTGCACCTGCTAAGCCAACAGAAACCAAAGCAGCAGCCAAGTCTCGCCTGGCTGCTGTGAAAGCAGCCATGAAAGCCAAACAGCAGGCAGAGAAAGAGGCAAAGGATGCTGGGAACGATGAGGACAAACCCAGTCTGAACCCTCAGGAACCACAACCCCAAGCAGAGCCCCATCAGGCCGATGCGGTGGTCTTTGATGGAGGTTTCTTTCAAGTGGAGAGTCCAGCCAAACCATCAGGTGGGAGAGAAGTAATTACTCGACAGAGGCCTTGCTTTTCATGTCATGTGTCCATGTTTGTGTTTTGTGTTGCTGGACTAATAACTGTGTCGTTATGTTGTTTCTGTAGGTTCATTGAGGCGATCCAGCCGTTTGAGCGCTGCCGTGCTGCCTCAGGCCTCTCCCTCCTCCAACTACCTCTCACCAAGAAGAGTCACTCGGCGATCCCTCGCACTGGCACAGACCCCCGTTCACACCATCTCCTCTCCTGCTCAGCTCGTCCACACTCCCGCCCACTCCCGCCTTACCCTCAGCCAAACCCCAGCACAAGCACCAAAGTCTCAGTGCGGCACCCCTCAGTCATCCCACACCAGAAAGGACACTGCAAATGTCTCCCTTTGTTTCTCACCTGTCAGAGAAGTGCTGTCAGATGGCACCCAGCCTGAAGGAAGCCCTGCTCAGCAGTCAGAAACAGTCTCAACACAGGAAAACACTGCTTCCGTTCCTGCATTGAGCACACCCACACCTGTACATTCACTTCCGTCCATTTCTGTGGTCGAGGAGCAAGATGAACCCGCTGAAGGTGTCGATGTTGACCTCCCTGTCTCTCCACGGCTTTCCCTCTCTCCATGCAAATCACCTCCAGCAGTCTCCCAGGCCCCAGAGCCCTCAGCATCTCTGAGTTTCATGTTGTCACCCTGTGTGACTCCCTGCCAGCCTCCCATTGCCCCCTCTCCTGCTGTGCAAGCCCAACCATCTGTGTGTTATACTCCAGACAGCTCAGTTGTTGAGGTAGGGGCATTTTCAGTCCTCTTTTTTTGTATAAAAAATCTTAGTCCGGCCAGAAAACTTTACAACTAACAAGTTATTCTCTTGTATTATCAGGAAATTCCTGGGTTGGACTTTGAGCGTTACCTCCAGCCTTCACAGAGATGTAGCTTGTCACCGCGGGCCACGGTTGCCGTAGAGCTGTCCCCCATGGCAGTGGATATAGAAATGGAGAGTCCCAGGAGTCAGTCAGAGGACCTGCTTACTCAGCAGGAACCAGGTATGACTGATGCTTATAGCACTGTGCATGCACACACACTATGTACACCTGGGGTTTATACCTTAACATCACTAACGAATACTGAAGCTGCAGGAGGCAGGATTTCTATAGTGACATTAGTTTGATGTGAGAAAAATTTAGGATTCATTTTTACGAAATTTGGGTGGTACTAACTGCTTTTTTCATGCACTGAGCTTTGTTCTTACAGAGGTTTATTTTAAGCTGTTGTTACACATTGTGCATCTTCACTCACTGTCATGCTCGCTTCTCACTGTTACCACAGCACATCCAGCGGTGTCTTCGGTGTTCACTCTTCAGTCACCACAGGTCAAAGATTTTCCTTTTTTAAACCTTTCCTTCCTTCTAAATATAGATTTTTAAATCCAATGGTAGTTTTTTTTTTCTTCATTGCAGTGTTCTCATTGCTGAATATTCTAACTGTATTTATGTTTGTGCATTTTTCAGGCCCAGACAGTCGAGTCTGACATGCTTCTCTTCACCCCAGACCTGAAGGACCGGATACGCCAGTCCGTCTGTCCGAGTGACCTTATGGTCTTCACCCCTCCCCTCTAATGTGTAGCAAAGAGTTCTGTTACCTGCTGTTAAATCTTTTATTTTGACATACTGATTACTCTTTTTACTGTCTTTGGAAAAAAAAAAAAAGTATCTGAGTGAGTTTTATTTTTACATCACTAGAAAATAGTTTTGTCTTATAATTAAAGTTCAGGCTACAACAAGAAAATGACCGTTACTCTTCATTTACATCCAAACAGAAGTCAGCAGTTCATTCGGTGCTTTTATTACTCACCATATTTAAAGGCTCTATACATTTTGTTTGTTTTTAGATTGTGGAAAGTTCAAATACAGGATAGTGTGCTTCATCCTACATTTGTCAGGTTTCTCATTTCTCTTCTGAGACTTCTGTCATTCATCAAAGCTCCAAATGCCCCCTCTCCCTGTAACACAATAATACAGCCATGAAGACTACACATGTCTGTGGCACAATATTGTGATGATTTGGGACTTGGTGGGGTCCATATCCAAGAGGCAGAGATAATACTGGAATGGAAACTGCAGGCAGGACAGGTGATAAGGTGCCATCTGGTGGCTGTTTATGCATGAGAACTGTCTTCAATTTCTCAATACAAATTTTTATTGTAACATAAATTGAAATATTAACAGGGTGTCAGCAGATCCTTAAAATGTCTTGAACACAATTTTATTAATATTAGGACTTAAAAGTCATTAAATAGTCTCAAATAATTTGTGATGTCTAAATTGCAACAAACATTTTATCTTGTCATTTATCGATCTTTTACTTTCTTTTTGTCAAAAGGAGTCAAGCTCTTCTGTGTGACAGTCCATATTTCTGGTGTTACAAATCTTTAAATCTACCGCTGAACCTAAAACTGTCCTTTTACTTTACACTTGCACTTAACCTGTTGTCAAAATATAGATTAAGCTAACTCACTCCCATAACCATATTCCTACATGAAACCTACCTCTGCACTGGAACACATGTATACTACTTGGCTTTACACTAACCTTCAATGCTTCAATTAGAAAATAATATGTCTCATATCATTCTTAAATGTGGTTAAAAATTATCTTTAAAAGTAGGGCTGGGCGATATATCAATATTGTGACATGAGAATTGATTCCTAAGTTCTGGATATTATAATATCGCAAGTGTTGTGTTTTCTTGGTTGTAAAGGCTGCATTACAGTAAAGTGATATCATTTTCTGGACTTGTCACCTGTTCTTTTATTTTTGTCTTTACCCACTTAGTCATTATATCCACATTACTGATGATTATCAAAAATCTCATTGTATAGCTATTTTATGAAATCACCAGTAGTCAACTCTGCAGCGTCAAAATTGAGATATTTAGCCAAAAATATTGACATTTCATTTTCTCCATATCACCCAGCCCTATTTTAAAGGTCTGACACCTGCAGACACACTGATTAAACCTGTAATGCTGCGTAAACTAATGCATTGACTGCATATTACAGTCAAATAACTAATTCCCTTAACTTGTAGTTCAGCAGAGGTGTTCTACCTGGCTCTTTGCTGGGCCTTGGCCAGAGCGATGTGTCTCTGGGCCTCCTGGCGGAGCTTCTCCTCCTTCATGTTATTAGACACTAACTGGTTATGTTCAAAAGCTGGGAAGAAAAAGTGGTTGAAGAATTGATGGATGGTTTTTTTCCAGAGCTCCACTTCACAGTCTTTGGTCTCCAGTCTATTGGTGTGCACATGTTTTCCTTCACCTCTCTGCCCTCTTGTGTGCTCTAGAGAAAATATGACACATTATAATATGCATTAGACCAAACAACACATTATTTGAAAGAGCCAGAAAATATAGAGGAACAAAAGATACCTGCAGACTGAGGTTTCTCACTGATTTCATTCACATGTTGTTGAGTCTTCACTTCTTGGACAGTAGGTAATTCTGCTGAATCACTTGTCTATAATGAGATGAAATTTAAATACATAAACAGAAGGGGTGTAACAACACTGATATCAATACTTCTTTTTCTTTTTTTTGTATGAGAGTTTGCATGTTTCAACTAACCTCCACTGACTTGAGGTTGGAGATTTCAGGAGTGATGGGGGAGCTCAGTGAAGCTGCCACCTGGACAGAGAAAAACGAAAAAAGCCCTGTTGTGTTTAGTTTTCTTGTGCAGAATTCCCAGCTTTCCTGCATAGTTTTACAGTGTGCTGGAACAACTACACTGTACATAGAGTGGGTATGGGGTGCAGAGGCCTTGGGGGGCTAGAGAAAGGAACTGACTGACTGAGTGGAGCTGTTTGCCGTCTGCAACATGTTCTCGCTGGATTCCACCTCAGGTTGATTCCTCCTGGCCTCAGCCTCAGGACTGGAGGGCGACTTGCTTTCCTCCAGGTGTTCAGAAACCTGCTGACACTTCACCTCAGCAGAGCCCAGAAGCACCTCAAAAAACTCCAGGAATGTAATCTGAAGCAGGAGGAGTGGAACAACAACAGAAGTGATAGTACATAGGGGGAAGGAGTGCACACAAAACAGTGAGATGAATGCTTATCTGTAAATGGGCACAGAAATATAATGAAAGAGTCAACTGGTGTACACACTCTACCTCCAGATCCAGACAGGCAGACAGGTTGCTGGGGTCATGGCTCTCTGCTGTGATGATCTGCAATAGTCTCGCTGTGGTCAGGTTGCTGTCCAGCAGATGGAGATCCTGACCGGAGTTACAGTAAAATATCCAAATGAATAAATGTACTGAACGCTGGTTTGTTTTTCCAATCATATGATGTTGATTTAAAAGTCTAGTGTGTAGGAGTTAGCGGAATCAAGCAATGAAGTTGCAGAACTGAAACTTCTCACTTATACCAAGCGTATAGGAGAACTACAGTGGCAGACACGAAAACGTGAATGGGTCTATCTAGCACTCAAAATTGAGCAGCCGTCTAAAACAGAACAGAAACTGCATTCATTTCTTTTGTTAAATTGGTCAAATAAATATAAGAAGCAGTTATATGCATGGTAATCTTTGTGTTACCGTCTATTGCACCTTGAACATCCACAGCAGGTGTCGGCAGGTCATGGTCTGGTCATCTCTGGGAGCTGCACTCGCTTTGCAGTGAGCCTGATAGACTTCCCAGCACTTCTTTACGTAGCTCACAGTAACCACTGCACAGTCTGGCTGCCTGAACAGGAAACCTGGATCAACACAGCTGTAGTTAATGAGAACGACAACTACTGCATAATACAGAGCTAAGCAAGGGTGTTCTATCAGTTTATGTAAGTGTTTCGCATCTTCACTCTTCTTTGCAGGTTCTTCCTTCATCTAATGTGTGTGTGTGTGTGTGTGTGAGCCTATAATATTACATTGTTCGCACCTTTTACATTCTTAGCATTAGGAAGGATGTTGTCTGTCATCAGTCTGGAAAAGCAGGCAGCCAGAAGGTTTTTTTGTGACCTGCAAAAAGAGGAGAAGTGATGTTTCTTATGTCAAAATCAGATCAGTAATCTCTTCTCAAAACTGTGTCCTTGTGTAATTCCTGCTGGGGTTGTTATTTTGTGTCCCCATGTTGCTTTCTGAGTGAAAACCTTGAAACTCTAACATCACTGGTGTTCATTTATAGCTTGAATAACACCTATGCTTTTGGCTAAATGCTAAAGTCACCAGGCTATGCTCACAATTACAATGCTAACATGCTGATGTTAAGCAGCTATAATGTTTACCATGTTCACCAACTTAGTTTAGTGTGTTAGCATGCTAATCTGCTAATTAATACAACTACAAAGTACAGCTGAAGCTAATGAGGAACGTGATTTTTTGCAGGCAGTCATAAAACAAACTACTAGACAAATCAAAATTCTGACCGGATGATTGTGTGTACAGATAACTTAATTGTAGCACTACAGTTAAAGTCAGGGGATCATTACAGTCATTAGGATTCATCCTCTAGGGACCTTGAATGTCTCCACAACATGTCATGGCAATCTATCCATTAGTTGTAAAGATATTTCAGTCTGGCTCAAAGTGACGGACCAGCTGACTGACTAATATTGCCATCCCTAGAAGCATGGCTAAAAGACTGCTTTTCTTGGATACTTAAAAGCTCAAAATTACTCAAGTCATCCCTTACACCATGTCCTTATGGTAGATGTGGTAGGCCACAACCACTAGACAGCTGAGGAGCTGGCGCAGAAGCATGGGAGTGTAAGGAGAGTGGATGTCTGCTGCTGTAGCATCCTCTGAGACACACAGAATAAAAACATTAAGTACAAAAATACTCTAATTATGAACCAATCAATGTCCTGTATATGTGAGGTGGATCAAGTATGTGAGAGAGTCTGAGTGCTAGTTCTTCTCACCTCTGATTAAATGGTCTATCTGTGTCAGAGTGATGCCCTGATGGTGGACGTTACAGTCTTTGAGCAGGCGCCACAGCTGCAGGCGGGACAGCAGGAAGGTGTTATCAGGGGAGCGGGCGTGGCCAAGTCTGCTGTAGAAACTATAGATGGACCTGAGCTCTCTGTCTTGCCTCAGCACCACAAACTCCACCTGTTACACGAGTCACAGTGTGAGGCAGGAACTGGGGTGAAAATAAAACAGGGTTCCTACAGCTTAAGGCAAGTCACACAAGTCAGTTTTACAACAACCAAAACTAAAGTTAAAAAAACATGAACCAGCATCACTTATGGGGGATTGAGGACAATTTTGTCCATGTGTTTATTGTAACAAAACATATGACAGAATTAAGAAATACCTGTCGATTGGTGGCTGTTTTTTTTAAGCGATTTTGTGTCTCACTGCAAGTGGAATTCCACCGCCATCACGCTGAAACTTTTTGCATAAATACACTGAGCCTCCTATGAGTTACCTTAAGCCAGTTTCAGCCATGAAATCTTTTTATTTATTTATTTTTTTAAGATATTTTTTAGGGCATTTTTTGCCTTTAATCGACAGGAGAGTGAAGTGTGAAGGGGGAGAGAGAGAGAGGGAGAGACATGCAGCAAAGGGCCACAGGCTGGACTCAAACCCGGGCCGCTGCGGCAACAGCCTTGTACATGGGGCGCCTGCTCTACCACTAAGCCACCGACGCCCCCATGCCATGAAATCTTGGTAAAATAGCTATTTTTTGTTAAATATACACTTCCCTATGTTGTCCAGAGTACAGTGACAGATAGCTGAATGTTGGTTCTGCTACCCTGATCTGGATTTTACATCAGAAAAAATGATTCATACAGTCCTACTTCCCATGCTTTGGAAGATTTAGTTAAGACATTTTCATACCAATAACAACTGAGTTTTTATAAATGAATGAATTCAGTGCCTTTTAAGACTTCTTAAGGTTGCAGTGTGAAGTGGGACCTGACCTGTTTACGCTCCGTGTCGCGCTTTCTCTCTGGGATTTTCTCCAGAAGACATTCAATGTTCAAAGTCATGTCTGGTCCCAAGATAGATGAAACTGTAATAAGATACAAAATTGTAAGCCATTGTACTGTGTGTGATTTCAGACTGTGACACTGTTAATTATCTCCTTGACAAACATTTTAAATAGAGGTCATGTACTATAGGTATTTTACCAGGTGGAGGAATAGGATCTTTCTTCCCATTCAGGTTGTGCATTGTCTGATGGTCCAAACACTCTCCTTCAAAAACACGCCCATCCTCGAAAGTGAATTTCCCCTATGAACCATACAATCATTTTTAGAATTCTTGGAATTACATACATGTGTGTATTATAGGTGAGCACTGACTTTAAAATGGATGCCAGCTTTTTCACCCTGAATTAACTGAATCTGGGGACACGTGTATTTCACTAAGAGAGGCAATACTGTGATTAACCTTCCCATGTTTTTTATTCATCCTCCATTCTTGTTCGTAGATCGCACCACCAGCGTAGTAAAAGGTTCCCTGCCCATGCCTCTGACCCTGAACAAAATCCCCTGTGTACTGATTGCTCTGGGAATACTGGGATCCGTCTGCTCGCCTCAGGATCCAGGTATGTGTGCCTCGTCCATGCTGCCAGAGAGCAGAGCATAAACAGGTTTTAAGGAGGATAAAAAGCAATTGTCCTGGAGTGCAATATGGATATTTTGCAATCAGTGGTGTGCTTTGATACCTGGACTCCTTTCTGCCACATCCCAACATACTGCTGTCCCAGCTTAAGCCACCTCATCGTGCCCTCTCCATGTCTCAGGTTGTTCTTCCACTCACCAGAGTAAGTGTTACCAGACAGGTAGCTGTTGGGAAACAGATGTCACCTTTGGGAAGTTCAAATGTAACTCTGGTTACAGATTGGATGATGTTCTCCATACGTACCGTCTCACTCCCCATCCCTCTCTGTTGTTCTTCACCCAGTCTCCTTTATACCAAGAGGTCTTATCCTGGTTATAATACACCGTACCCTGACACAAAAACACCCAGTTACAAAATTAAATCTTAAAAAAGAATCTGATTTTAATTGGTGGATCATACCTTTCCGTGCCTCTTGCCCTGATCCCACTTCCCCGTGTATGTCACTCCATTTTTTGCACATTTGTAAGTTCCAGTCCCATGTCGTATACCGTTGTACACTTCACCCTTATAAGAGCTGCCGTCCGGCCAGGTGTAGGTGCCCTGGCCCATGGGCTTGTTGCACACAAATTCTCCCTGTTGGATTAAAAAGTCACTTTATTACTTCATTAGAACATTTATTACCACTGTCAAATTATTTTACCTTGCTCAAGTTTGTACACTTGGGTTACTGTAAAGCACTTTCTTTCAGAAACACTCAGTAAAATGTAAGGTCATTGCAGTTATAGTATGTGATCACTGTAGCCTACCTCATATTTCAATCCACCTGCCAGTGTGAGGACACCACATCCATCCATAAGTCCCTTGGAAAACATCCCCTTTACACAAACAGAGACATTATGTAATAGTTTTATTTATCCTTATAGAAATTAGAGCATCAAACACACATTTCCTGTTGAGAATATATTTTAAGCCATGTTAAAATGTATTCCAGTCATTGTATTACACAGGAGCATGACAACCAACTGCATTTAAAGATATAGATTAGCAATAAGGGAAGATGGGGTAAGATGCCCCTTTACAAGATTTTCACTTCTGTGCAATTATAACAAAATTAGCAACTCTGCGAAGTTATTTTAACCAACAGTCTGTTGGTTTATGCATCATCATCCTGCACATCTGCCCTGCAAAGGAGTGGTTTGTTCAGCTGAACACACTATAGGCACTGCCTATATAATGCCTAAAGGATGTTTACACCAGGTGCTGCCAAAATAAGGCCAGGAAAATCATTAAGGATCCCAGCCACACGGAAAACTGCCTTTTCTTCCTGCTATGATCGGGAAGAAAGTACCTGTTACACAAGGGCAGCACCAAGAAGTTATGGAAGAGCATCAACCCTCAGGATGTAGGGATCCTGAATGAAGACTGTGTAAGACCCCATTCACCCCCCATATTCTTATATTAATTACTATTACACTTTTTTGAATATATAAATTGATGCAAGTGACGGTTTGCATTTCCCTTCTTATGTTTTTATCTGACAAATAAATTGATTTAATTGACTGACTGACATGCTAAACTCATACACAAATGTGTCTTAATTTTACATTTAATTGACTTTGTTCTTTTTTTAACCTTTATTTATCCAGGAAGTCCCATTGAGATTGAAAATCTCTTTTACAAGAGAGACCTGGCCAAGGTAGCAGCCAATCCAATAAAGCCAATAAATTTTAGATCTTTTTGAAGACTGCTCCATGTTCTTGAGGGAGGCGTTTCCCAATCCTACTCTTCAATTTTATGCAGTTTCAAATAATTTGAATAAAGACTATTGTTGAGCCCACTGAAATATATTTGTGGTGGTTTAAAATAAATTTAAATATACTTCAAAACACTTATTTTATTTGGTTTAAAGGCACAATTTTCATTTAAGTAAATGGGCAATTAAATAGGCTAATATTCTACAATGCAAGTAGGCTGTGCATTTACTGTATTGTAAAATCAGACATATTGTCTTTCCCCGTGGTTTCAGAATGTATCTTGTTTGTAATAATACCTTGTACACATGGCCTCCTTCAAAATATGCAACCCCTTCTCCATGAAACCGGCCTTCACAGGTTTCCCCTTCGTATCTGTCAATCACACCACAAACTTTTGTCAAAATGGCGCCTTAGGTCACGGGTCCCAAATTCATGAGTGCATTAAAAATAATTAAGCTTAAGAAATGTTTTGAGTAATGACTTACTTTAGTACAATTAAGCAAAAAAGTGTGGGAAGTTCATAAATGTCGTCTTCTTCAGGCTGCTCATCACTGTCAGGGCGGTCATGGAGGTCAGGTTGGTTTACTGTTAAACCAGCAGAGCAGCTCTCTGACTTTATTTTTTCATCTTCCTCGGCTGTATGAGGCAGCTCTGAATTTCCGCACGTCTTCTCATTTTCCTCTTGATCGTTTTTTATCGTCGTTTTCTTCTTTTCCTTCCCTTGTGCCATTTTGCGCCGTTTATGTACCTCTCCTGCCAGCAAGGCTTCTCTCCATGGTAACGGTAGAGGACGCTTACAACTACGGCACGCCGTATTAGTCAAAAAGGTTATACAGTGAACATACTGCCAGAGATCTAATAAAACACACAACAGAAAGTGATATATCTTGTTTATTTACCATGTTAATTGGGTGCTAAAAATACGAAAAATATAATTTTGTGACGCAAAATACAAATAAAAGCAATAGTAAGAACAACACACTGAACAGTCAATGATTTGAACTATACAAAACTACAGTATCTATGGTTTGGATTCAGTCTTCTCCGTATCAGATGGCTGGCAGAAACAGGAACATTAAGCCAGTGTAAATTAGAGTCGTTCCTTGACATGATCAGTCTTGTGAGATGATGTCCAGGTTGGTGAGATGTCTCATGGTGGGCCTGCCGTGAGGACAGTTCCATGGATGCTCAATCTCCCCCATATGCACCAGGAGCTTCTTCATCTCACTGACACTCAGAGCAGTGCCAATCATTACCTGAAGACGTACAAAGGCAAAACAATAGATAACGTGTCAGGAAAATAGGAATGGTGCTCAATTAGGCTACAACAAAACTGAATAACAAGTAGTCTTCTTGTAGCTATTTAAAAAGGGCCATCACAATGTTTTTACATTTTAGAGCCTACATATCACAACACCTTACATAATTACCAAAACTTAAAGTTTTATATTATTTGATCTTCCATGCAGCCATTTCTTTCCACTAATTTCAGTACAGTATTAAAATGAACTTGCAGAGGTTCAAAAGTTTTGAGATATGTACACTTTTTTCATTAAAATTACCAATATAATTGCAATGACTATTTAATTTAATTAACAGCACACATTAAATTCACAAGTCCAATGACTTGTGAATTACAACAAAATACGACTACTATTAAAAATGAAAGTACATGAGAATTGAAGAGAAGACAATGGCTGCTGAGAAGGCAGACAAAAAATGTTTTTTAAGTGGTAAGTGGTAGTAATTGGATGTAAATTACTCAAACATACAAGAACATTTGTGTAGTCCTGTAATTACAACAGAATAAGGTGGGAAAAAATATTCTGATGACTGCTGATCCTATTCTAGAGCCCAAACCTGTTCTGTGAAGATACATGAAAACTCTTGAAACTGTCTATTTATTACTCACAGATTTTCGACAAGCTCGAGAGGCAAACATCTGCCTGACGCGTGATGGTCGACACATGACCCCCGGGCTGTCGCTCAACATGAAGATCAGCTCTTCAATGTCAGCTGGGCCAAATGTCCAGTTTTTACTGGTGGGCAGAGACACCAGCTTAACTCTTTCCATAACCTGAGCTGCATTCAGGTAGAAAAGTTGATTTAGTATTAAAAAATCATCATAATAATTCATCTTAACTTGAGATAAAATCAACTCATATTCAAATGTTCATACCATCCTCATCGATAATAAATTCAAAGCCATTCTTTCTGAAGATCTCAATGTTCTCCATGAGTACGTTTTCACTGACAGCAGTGAGGTGAAGCTTCTGAGGGCTGCAGATATAAAAGAAAAACAAACATAAATCAGTAAAAGGGTAATTTTCAACAATGGAAGGCAAAATGCATCAGCTGATTTAGATTCTTACACTATGAGCTTCTGTCCCTGGAGCACAGTGTGCTGCTGCAGCATCTCAAAGTTGTATTTCTCATCTGTGGCATGCTGGTCAATCATGAAGATGTCCGAGTTGAGTTTGGCGATAATGAAGCCCAGGTTAAACTGGCCGATGATCTCCATCTGTTTGAACATGTCTTTACTACAGAGGTGAAAGAAAAATATATGAACTGTTGTGGAAATAACAATTTAAAGGAATACTTCATCCACAAAATGACCAATTAATCAGTGTGTTATGTTGACTTTGCGAGGAAAACTTGATTCTTCATGAACTGAAGTGATTGGGGACTACGTTTAATAGATAATCTATATCAAAACATCAGTTTACAAACTCTCACACAACTCGTGCAGTATCATCGAAGTCTCATTTTGCTGATGAAGTATTGTTTATTATTAGCACGCCCAGCTTTAGGAGTAAAATCCTACCTGATCTCCTTCTTGAGCTCATCCTCTGCACTTTGATTTTCTCCAGGGTTGATTTTGGCCCTGAAGCGGCGATAGCACAGTTCCTCATCGGTTCTCTGTTTCTGACGGTCCTCTAACCTCTTAAACTTCCCCGCCAGCTCTTGTAATGAGAAGCGGAGAGGCACCGTCCTCTTCTGAATGCAGACTGGAGCATCCACTGTCGAGGAGGATTTATAAAAAGTGTTGGATTTGTGTTCTGCTGGGAAATG
The DNA here is from genome assembly GCF_006386435.1 of Epinephelus moara. NCBI lineage: Eukaryota > Metazoa > Chordata > Actinopteri > Perciformes > Serranidae > Epinephelus > Epinephelus moara. The sequence continues at coordinate 23,787,265 of NC_065518.1, read as the reverse complement.
TGGTTTCTCTGTCCTGGCCCTCTTGGCATCTGGGCTCACAGTACAGTCCTCACTGGAAGTGCACGGCTCAGTCTGTAACTCTGGATCTTCAGGAACAGTGTGACTGTTCTCTGACGTTTCTTCCAATGTTTCATTTTCAACACTGTCAGTGGCTGGTTCAGGAGAGCTGAACTCACGGCCAGAACACTGATTATCTGCTGTTGCTGTGGTGACGTCACAGCTGGACACAGCACTGTCTTTTTCAGAGTCTGTATCATCGCTCATCCTTCCGTACCTAAACCCATCTAGCACTGATTTTCCCACTGGGGACGGTTTAGCAAGATGTCTTGTGGGTTTCACAGGAGATGTTACAGTTGGGCTGCAGGCTGGAGGTTTGCCTGTAAAAAAAGACTGTAGTGTTTTCTGTGTGTTGGCAGCTTTTGCCACACCTGATTTGTTCCCAAAATTGGAGCTTTTATGGCTTGAAAAGGCAGCTTTTAAGCCGGCAAGGTTGAGGGACGACTTTGGGCTCTGAATCACTGGTTCCATATCCTCTCCGGGTTCTGGCATGTTCTCATTAGATGGAACAACCTGACAGATTTTTGATGTTGTATCTAGAGACAAGTGACAGACAAACAGTCCAAAAAAAAACGCTAAAAAATCTCTCAGTGATATAACATTGCTATAATATCAATATATACATCTTATATTTTGATATGCTGGGCTAAATGTACTGATCTGTTCTTACTGGTGCTGGGTATGGGTGTATAGTTCAGGCTGATCTTATTGACTCCAGCCTCATACATATTTATGAGAGAAGTCTTCAGAATAGCCAGCAAGAGTTTCTCCTCCTGAAGGAAGATCTGCCGCTTGTCCGGGGTTACGTTCACGTCCACACACTCTGAAATAACACCACAAAACCCTCATGTAGGACAGAAATTCAGCAGGGTGTTTCAGAAATAGCTTTACAGTAATTTTCTTACCAGAGGCAACAGCTATGTTCAAGGCGACAAATGGATACTGATGTCTGTTGTACATATGGTACACTTCATTCACAAGTTTGGTCACCTGCAAGTTGAGAAAAAAAACATAGACTAGGCTAAATTTTCATTTTTTGACAAACACTATACATCAATAAACATTTAAAATGTCCTTTTATCTGCTTACAACAAGATTAAAGTGTGTTATAACGCATTATTAAATGTTTAAATGCTAGATAGAGGTACTTAAACTGTACCTTAAGAGGATCACATGGCCGGTTGTTAATGAAAAAGAACTGCCTGTCTGTGGCACTTCTCCCAACACCGTGGTCCCCTCGTGACACAAACCCTGTAATACTGCCAAAACAGAGTTTTTAATTAAAAAAACCCATTTTGTTAGTAGAAAATGATTGACAGAGGGCTTCCATGCTTTGGTGTCACTCACGAAAAAAGCTGTTTGGGTAAATCTGCTTCTTTGAGTCCGTATTCTTCAATAATATTTTCTGCTGGAGACACTTGCTGAAAAGGCAGGAGACTCTGTAGCTGCAGAACACACACGGGGAAAAATAAGAATATTAGCAAACCAATGAGGCAATTTAACTAAACAATTTGCAGATTTTACTTGAACTTATGAATCACACACTTCCTCTAAGGGCTGAGGAAATTCTTCAACTGTTTGATTTTGACTTAAACAACAATCAGCAGTGGTACAGTCAGACTGACACCTTCTGCAGATTGCAAATAAACAGTATAGTAAAGGAAAGTGTGAAAACAATCTTTCAACCTGTTTTGGTCCAAATATGGCCCCTATGTTGTCTCTCATACTCTGGCTGCCACTGGTGCTGAGGACTGTGCTGCGCTTTCCCTGCCCATTTTGGTTGGAGCAGGTAATGCGCACTCCTGTAGAGATGACACAGTAGGACTGCAGCACATGGAGCATTTTTGCATACTCCTGAAAATACAGAATGATAAAATATTTGGGATTATAGATACAAAATGAAAAGTGACCATTATGATTACAAGTTATATTATGTTCTCTACTTGCTTCAAATCACAAGAATGACTGACCTTCTTAATATTGCGCTGGAACTCCTTGTGTCGAACAGGCAGGGTGTAGAAGAGCTGCTGCAGGCTGACTGTGGTGCCTTGCTGCCGGGGATGGGGTGACCTCTGCACTAGGTGGCCTTTTTGGTCAAACACCAGCTTGGTCCCCACCTGGCTGGACTCATGGCACGTCACCACACTCAGGTCACTGAAGCAGGGGGTCGGAGGGAATATTAAGTGATGAGGTGACAAGTAGAATAGGTGTATGTGCCAAATGAATGTGGCTGTATAAATGTTTTACCTCAGAGCGCACAAAGAGCTGAGGGCTTCACCTCTGAAACCAAATGTTTCCACATGGATGAGATCAGAGAAATCCCTCAGCTTTGATGTGTGATGCTTCAATGCTGCGGAACAGACGTAAGAGGTTTCACTTAGAGATTAGGCAAATTTTTAATGACATGGTGGAGATAAACACAGCTGACACTTACTCAGCCCTTCAAAGTTGGCCTCTTCTACTCCTTTGCCATTGTCTGACACCTCCACGAGTTCAGTTCCACACTCCTTCAGCCTGACATCTGGAACATGCAACATGACATTGAAATTTGTACTCTTTTTTTGGCCAAATTAATATCCCCTATTGCACTGGACTGTGAAACATAATTACCTTGACATTTTCAGCTTTTAAAAAACATACTTACCAACGTTGGTAGCCCCTGCATCGATGCTGTTCTCCACCAGCTCTTTGACAGCTGTGGACAAAGTCAGCACCACCTGTCCTGAGCAGATCTGATGCACTGAGTGCCTGTCAATGGCCTTGATGGCTCCTGCAGGTTCAGAGCTGCCGACAAGAAAACACACACTCAGTGACAATTATGTATAACTTTACCTGCTGCTAAATGCACACTGCAGCAACAGATTCATTCGTGTACAGATGTTAAAAGCTCCTTACACCCTGTGTTCTCTGATCTGTGATGAATACATTAGGATTGTGGGAACGTCAGGTGACATTACTCTAAAATGCATGTCAATTATAGTAAGTTATAGTTAGAGAGTTGGTTGCCATGCCGAATTGTAGAGTATATCCACGTTATTCATGTCAGCACGTTACTTTCTTTAAAATATTTACTGATAGCCTAATATTACATCATAATACATAAATAGGCAGATTTTACAGTGAAGTTTGGTACAGGTTGAAGTAAACCCACATGACAACGAAAAGGACTGGGCCTAAAATGTAATACGTGTCTCAAAATGACAATTGCATGGTGTCACTAATATATCTGCAAGCAAATTCACATTAAATAAATACTTTGGTATCTAACTTACCAAGCATCAGACATCTTCAAGGGCTGAAATGCTTCAGGAGGGATTCATTCAAATTATAAGTGACTTAATCTGAAACACCGAAAGTAAAACAAACCAACTAACATGTTACCATACATACAAATGGAGCTGGGTTTTTTAAACTAACGGCAAAAATTTCCATGCAACGGCTTCACCACATCATGTTGTAAACACAAAAGTGAAGTTGTACCGCGCGTACGGCGCAGACTGTTCGCGAGAGTCACCCGTGCGCGAAAGAACGCAGGTTGAACATTAAAAACTATAAAATGTTGAGTGTGTGAAACAGCAACCTCACAAAACAAGCACACATATAACACTGATATCAGAATATAAAACAATATCACTTTACGTAAATAAGTATTATTAAACCGTTGCCTCAAATTATGTCGCGTTTCATCATGGGATGAACCGACCGGAAGCTGTGACCCATCAAGATGTTAGGGCACGTGTGCATTTTTCTCACATGGTTAAACACGAAAAAATATATATTTTGCTGCAGAATCAGTGGTTTGAAGCAGTTCGATTATACTCCAATAAAAATAGCACTTATGTTAATTTTATACTGTAATTTTGAGGGAAACATCCATTAGTTAACATTGTCGTAAGTTAAGCACATACATTGTCAGAGGGTCCCTTCTTGGCCGTTGAATCATGGCTGTGTAGTAACCATATGGTACCCGTGAGAGAAACCCTTCACCGACCTGCCAGACAGATTCATACAATGTAAACACTTGGGAAGGAAGGATTTAGCATGTCGTCTGACGCGGTTTACTGTAGCTTTGAGGAAGCTGTCGTGAACTGGGCTGCGTTTTAAAAATAAGTACTATTTCTGTCAAGTCATCATTTTTTGACATTCAGAAAATGTTCAGTTCAACCTCCAACAAAGGACTCCTGAAGTTGGAGGAATGTTCTGGAAGCAGCAGTAACCTTTTGGTCCTGCGCAACATTAATCCCCTCAGGATTCACGAGGTGGACAGTAATGTTAGCCTGCTAAATTTGGCAAGCGAAGAGGACGATGAAGTCCAGTTTGACAGTAAGCAGCTTTCTTTCTTTCGCTATGTTGCTGCCTAACGTAACTATGTTTACTGAGCCTTACTGAGCTGGCTTCGGTGGATATTATCCTATTAGCCCACATTACCTGACACACTGATACCAGACTAAACAACAGAAATTGATATACAGGGGCGTAGTTGAGGAATTATAGGCCATGTGACCAAAGTCATTCTGAGCCCCCGCCCCCCCACCACCACCACTTGTTGTAAAGTGCCCATCCTACCCACACACTGTAAAAAATTATGAAAATAAAAATAAACATAAACGTACTGAAAATAAATTAAAAACTGAACATAGATACCACGATATCACCCACTGGTTCGTGACCCTCCGTTTTGAAGCCAAATTCACCCATGTCATGAATGTTTAAATGACCTATAGAGACCAAAACCATTTTTTGTTCCAGGCCATAAACATATATTTCTGCTGTTAAATTCGGCATTTTAACATGGGCGTCTCTTGTGGAGCCAGCCTCACGTGGCCATTCAGAGAACTGCAGTTTTTGGCACTTCTGTGTTGGCTTCTTTTTTCAGCTCCGGAGGTTGCGGCTTAATCCTACCATTACTCCAGCTTTAAAAAACACCCATGTCAGTTTATCTAATGCCACAGCAGACAAATAGAGGTGTAACGATACATCGATCTGGATTGATATATCAATTCAATGAACCACAATCCAGTATTGTCAATGCAAAGTGAAATATGGATACATATGATCATCTTCAAAATGTGCCTTTATTATGTCAAATTCTCATGGTATGTCTGTGTCACCACTTCTGTCCGAGCACACCTCCTTCCCAAACATTCAAAAACAGTGCTAGCAGCCTAGTGCCAGGCAGACGATGTCAAGCAGTCAAGAAAAAGACAATGAAAATATTTACTGATATCATCTCATACCAATCAGAGGCCAAGGCCCCTGGATTAAATCGAATCAAAATTGTAAAATGGCAGACTTTGTGATATCAAGCAACAATTGCGTCTTTGACCAAAGAATTTATAAGATATCATATCATGATGACCTTGTGATTCACACACCTACAGACAAATAAATCAAGCCACTGAATCCTGTGCAATCCTGTCAGTTGCTTCAGTTTGCATCTATGTTCCTTTTGTTCAATGGGTTGATAAGAAAACATGGCATTTTCTGCAGCCGTTAAAAGAGTTAATTACTCTCCACACCTGCCCAATGTGTGTCCAACACACATTTTACAAATAAAACTCATCTGTAACTCAATTTATGGGTTTTTACTTTTGATTATATATACTTTATTTTTTTAAAAAAATCAATTTTTTCACTCTTTTGTCATTAACACACAGGTCCGAAAGACACACACATGCACAAACAGGACCTATACATGCACAAAGTGGAGAGATGTCAGAGTGAGGGGGCTGCCTTGCCCCGAGCGGTTGGGGGTTTAGTGACTTGCTCAAGGGCACCTCGGCAGTGCCCAGGAGGTGAACTGGCATCTCTCCAGCTACCAGTCCACGTTCCATATTTGGTCCGGACGGGGACTTGAACAGGCAACCCTCCGTTTCCCAACCCAAGTCCCTATGGACTGAGCTACTGGAGTAACCAGCATCAACCATCCATCCCGTCATTCAGAACCTGTAAAATGAGATAACAGAAGTATATACCACAGTATATAACATTAGAAGAATGTGATATGGCTATTGTGCTATTTCTGTTAATACAACCCGAATCAACAGGCTTAAAGCTACAGAACTTAACCTTTTTAGCAATTATTATATCATAACTATCACTATATCTTAAGGTGTATCTTATCTTATCTTATCTTATCTTATCTTATCTTATCTATCTTGACAGTGGTACATGAGACAGATAATCTTTAAAAAAATATCATGTTCCTCTGGCTTCTTCTCATGCTTCTGATGAGAATCCACTGCACCTGAACATAAACAACCAATCCAGAGCCAGGAGGCATCTATATTGCAGTGTAAGTCACTCTTTGTGCAAATGCTGCACTACCAACAACAGCATGCACGAAGAAGACCGACAAGTACAAACTTGCTTTCGTGAGTAGGAGGAGCCAGAAAAACTTGATTTATCTGTCTCATGTATGATGATATGTATATATAGTGACAGGTATAAAAAATAACTGTTGAAAAAATGACATACTGTAGCTCTAAAGACTTTGACCTTGATGGTTAGGGATAGACAGGAATAGCAGCATCTCTGTAAGTTGCTCAAGCAATTTGATACAGGGCATTGATGAAGTAGGAGGACTTGTACAAGACAAATTAAAAATAGAGTGGTTAAAATTGAAGCAACGGATGAACATCCAGATATTCTGTCCTTAGTGTGAGTCAAGGTTCAAGATGGGTGGATGCTATATTCCCTATGATGCAGCTTAAATGTTTTCACAGACTGAGTAGGCTACTCAATAATGGCAAAAATCATAATGACAATTTGATCAATATTGAGATCACTTTGAGTATTGTCTTTAGAGACATAAAGCATTAATTTTACCTAAAAAAAACTTTTTCCTGTAACTTTGTATACAAATGAAAAACAAACAAACATCAATAATGATTATCTTGTTTTCATAATTGTTGGAAGCTGAAAACTGAGGGCAGTTGCACTGGGGCCCATAGAGAGAGCGGGCTCTCTTACAATATATAGGGCAGAAAACAAGGCCTTATGGGTAATTGAGATTGCCAGGTTAGATAGACGCGTGTGCTGAAAAAAAAAATCACATTAAATAAAAAATAGTGCCATTTGCTAGGTCGTATGCCCTTGAAAAGGCAAACCTATCCCCATCATTGTTTTTTTTGTTTTTTGTAACAGTCAGTAGCATTCTATAAAAAAAATATTTTATGCTAATTCTACATGAACTGTAGATAAAGTATAAAGAAACTATTCAGTTATGTGGATAATTCCTCATGTTCTTTGGTATTTTGTCAGATATGTGTAAGTGATGATTATTTCTGGGTAGTATTTGGTGTTATGCAATGTCAAGTCTCCATTTGATCATGTGACAAGATGGTAAGATTACACAGTAACTAGTTTAGGTGCATAAATAGTGTGCCAGCATGCACTAGGGCCTGTTGTAACTTCCTTATGCCACTGCTGTAGTGACATCATCAGGATGTAAGATCAAGTCAAGGTTGCCTTACCAATGAGTTTCTGTTTCAGAACAAGTCTAGACTTGTCACTCCACACATCCTGTTGTATGCTGAAATGAGAGTCAGAATGTGTCGCACAGCAGAACAGCCTCTTCTTCACATTCTGGCTCAGTAACAGTCTGAGCTTGACATGTGTTTACAGTCAGTGTTTGAGTAGTACAGTAGGTGGAGGAGGCTGGTGTCCGCTGGACCAGGCAGATAAGCATTACTGCTGTGCACGCCCCCTTATGTATAAACAAGATGTGCTCAATTTTTGGTCAACAGGATAATCATTAGTACAGCTCTGAGTGCTTAATATCTGACCAAGGGTGTTTTTGTACAGAAAAAAATGGACCTAGGAGACAAAAACATTGTTGCAATGATTGCAAAAGTTATTGAGGAAGGTAAGACTACGAAGAAGATATTGTTGTGGTTGTATAATATTTGTTTTTCGTGGGAGTCCAGCAGAGACAAATTTAATTTGAACTGTAGTTTTGTGCTACTAGAACAAAACAGAACTGCAACTTCCTGTTTCTCATTGTTTCTCCTTTTTATTAATGTCATTTTGTAGCTTCAGACACAGATAGCAACCGTGACGTGTTGATGGCTGGTAAACATTACCCATCCATTCAAGAGTTTGCCTCAGCAATCCCCAACCACCTTCTCCTGGGGTCTCTGCTGGAGCACTTGTGCTTTGTCTACGAGACCAACCCAGCACGCTCACGAATGCTGTTTAAAGGTATGTACAGAGTATGTTGGTACGTGGTATTTTAAATACACATTTACCATTGTGTGATTATTGTCAGTTTATTTCTAATTCAGTTACAAATTATATTGTTGTTTCCTCTGACAGTCATTGGTCAGCGTTTAGCTGCGATGAACCTGCTCTCACCTTTGGCCATAAGTGATGAGTTCAGCACCGTCAGACTGCAGCACAACCGAGCCTTTACTGAGCTGCTTCACGCTGCCGAGTCCTCGCTGTATCCTCAGGTAACTGGACAAGTCACCAGTATGTCCACTGGGAGCCTTACCAAGTAGTCAGCATGTTGTCAGTTTGAGACTGGGACTGTTATGTAAAATGGTATTTGTAGTTCGTATAGACTTGTCAGTAAGACTGTGTTTATCCTCATCTCATTCACAGGGCCAACAAGGTCTCGGCACAAATGCACACAATCCTGCTTTAAGGTAAGCTAAACTTGGAGTAGTTTTTTTATTGTTGAGATGCTTCAAATGAATATTAAAGAGATAATTCAGATCTTCTGAAGTGGGGTTGTATGAGGTACTTATCCATATTCAGTGTATAACCTACAGTAGTTGGTGGTCAGCATGCCCCCAGTTTGGAGAAGCAGACAGGAGTACTGTGACGGAGGCTAAGCAACGTACTGCTATTGTCAGGGGCAGCAGCAAAACATATTTGAGCTACTTAAAAAATTAATATAAGTTTAAGTGTACGCATTGTTTAGAATATTTTCACTGCTTTATCCTGCTGTCAAACAACCTTTTCTGAAAGAGAAGTAAAGTCGTTATCTATGCTCTCTTGAAAGCCACCAGACTCCTTCAACAAAAACAGTAGTCTTACCTCGCAGAGCACAGGAGTTGCTACTCTACTGCTGCCTCGAGCAGTTAGTTTTTATGTTATTTAGTGACTTTGGTGTTTTAAAGGGTTAGTTCGGATTCACCAAAGTCTCACAATAACACAAACAAAACAACTGATTGAGGCAGCGGCAGTTCAGCAACTCCTGTGTTCAACGAAGTAAAATTACAATTTTTGTCAAAGGAGTCTGGTGGCTTTGAAGAGATGAATGTAACGACTTCAGTTCCCCGTCGACGGGGTCATCTTATGGCAAGGAAATCTGTGAAAATATTTAAATATAGCCTACACTTAAACTGATATTGATTTTTTTGGTTAAAGTTGTTTTGCTGCTGCCCTCGTCAACAGCAATACATTGCTTAGCTTCGGTGCTGCTTTTCCCACCTGCTACACCAAACTGATGGTGTGCCGACTGCCATCTACTGTAGGTAATACACTGACTATGGATAAGCACTTCTTACAACACTTCTTCAAACAATCCAAACTACCCTTTAAGTAAGAGATGTCTGTTTTTGCCTTCCCTCAGATCTAAGGAGGGACTGTTTCAGGCGCAGACTTCCCGGTATCTTAGTGAATTTGAAGAGGTGTGCAGGCTCGGAAAAGGATCATATGGAAACGTTTTTAAGGTATTTTACCCCCTTCTTCTCCTTACTCCTCTACTCCACTAAAGAATAACTTTAGTTGATCAACACAGTCATGTTCTCTCTGATATCATCTTGTAGGTTATGAACAAACTGGATGGGCAGGATTATGCTGTGAAGAAAATTCTCATCAAAAAAGTCTCAACAGAAGACTGCATGAAGGTGGGGCATCAGTGTTTTATCAATAGAACCTTCATGCACCCAGAGATATAATAGACTAATAATTCGATTTTTTTGTTTGGTTTTAGGTCCTCAGAGAAGTCAAAGTGTTGTCCAGCCTGATGCATGTAAATGTTGTCGGCTATCACACTGCGTGGATGGAACATGTCCAGCCCGCGGCAAGTGAGTATTTAACTGCAGTCCTGCGAAAAGTTTGTTGGGCTGTAATAAGGTCAGTGAACAATTACAGTGACTTGTCTTATTATAAGAGCAGATTTATGTGAAAAACATCTCTGTTGCAGATGTCGAGCCTCTCCTGCCTGCACTGGAGTCACCTGGACAACAAGACAGGTAGGATCAGCGTCCAGTGTTAACTAAGCTTTCATGAATTCTTACGGACATTTTTCACCATTTTCTGTCATTGTATGAACCAAATTATGTTTTAAGAAAATAATTATTGTATTAATCCTTAATGAAATTGATTGTAACTTGCCACCCTAGTAGAGATGGGCCTTTTCAGTAATTTCCAAATGTGAGTATCATTATTACATGTTTATTATTATCATGTACATTAGTACTAGCAAAAAAAAGAAAAATTGGGTCTGAAATGAATACCCAAGTGAAAATGTAGTAGGAGAGTAGCCTACTTTTCTGTGCTGCAGGAGTTTAACGTCACATAGTTTGCACTTCTAAATCTGTTTGTTCATTTTCTCAATTAACTTCCAAACATCACTCTTATGTCTGGTCACCACTCTGCCTGTAATGTTAGATTCAGGGATGTCTGAATAAAAAGTTATCTGTAGCAGCACAGATCATTTTTGCTGTATGGATCTGTGCAGATATTCATAGATAGCAGTTACAGTACTGCATCCCAACCAAAAAACAATTAGATTCCAGTGCTGGCTGCATTGGATTGTGACTTGTGTGATCCAAACATTTTCAATAACTCCAGAGAATTGTTAAGTCCAAAAGTAAAAAAAAAAAAAAAGGTAATCATTTTTAAAATTCGTAACATGTGACAAAATTACAAAATGGTCTGTTTCAATCCATATTTATTGGCGTTTAGTCTTTCAAAAACATTTTCATTGTGGTCAGAAAAACTGATGAGGCATGCACCTGTTTTTACAGGGCAGTATATAGCCCCAGTCTAACAGCACCATGAATTACATTTATTCATTAAAGACAGATTATTTAATAAAAAAAGACTAACTCATTAATCCAGCAATTGCTCGATGCATTGACATCCAAATCGGGTACTCATGCCCATTCCAGCGCCCTAATATTACTTATTAGTTTCACTGATATTTAACATTTTTACCTTGTGGTGAACTACTTTGGCTGAATTACTTACTTGATTAATATCACAAAAAGGGAATTAAAAAATATATATATAATTAAAAAAAAAAAAAAAAAAAAAAAATATAATTTATTTTATTTTATTTACGTTCTGATTCTTTACAGAAATAGCATGAAATAAGAATTTTTTTTTTGACAGGTAGAAATTATTCTTGGCCAGTAATATTTTTTATTCGCATATTAAAAAAAACTTATATAAAAAAAACCTTACAATTACCTTCTAATTATAAATTATAATTTCATGGGGTTACCTGTAGCCATTAGGTAGAGTTTGCCCCATACTAGCTGAGACCTTGGCAGTGGCTCGAGTTTGATTCCAACCTGTCACCCTTTGTTGCATGTCATCCCCATTCTGTCTTTTTCTCTTACCTGTCACTCCCCACCTGTTCTGTCATAAAACCTAAAAAATAATTTTAGATAAATAAATAAATAATAATAATTTCAAACGGTATTCCCAGTATTTATCTGAGGGCATGTAGATGCAATAATAGTTGTTATAATACTCAAAACACTAAATGTATCTCGTCTCTTTCTTTCACAGTTTTGATGAGAATCCTGACAGCAGCAGCACCAGCTCCTCAATAGTGTTTCAAAGCCTCAGTCAGAGGACCGATACTGCTTCAAGTGCCAACATACCCCCCAGAGAGGCCGAGCCCGTCAAAGCTTTAGTTCCTACCCTCGAGACGGGCCAGGTGGTGTGTCCCAAGACGATGCGGCGGATTCCCAAGAACTATGTCCCCTGTGTGTTCCTGGGACAGGGAGGTCCTCCAAAGGGCTCCAAATGTCCCGCCATGGGGTGGGACAGCTCAGCACTGTTAGAGGAGGAGTCCGGCAGGAGTAGCATCGAACTGAACAACAACTCCTGCATTGATAAGGACTTTCAACAGTGGGCTGACAAATGTACAACAAAGCCTTCTAAAGAGGTAGATCCCCACCCCAAAATCAGAAATGCATATTTCTCCTCTTGCCTGTAGTACTATTTATCAGTCTAGATTGTTTTGGTGTGAGTTGCTGAGTGATTGAGATAGCGGCTGTAAGGATTTCTGCCTTCAATATAATGGAACTAAATGGCACTCTGCTTTTTAAATACATTTTTAAAAAATTCTCCACAGTAATATATCATTCCAGAGATCCTGACCCAGTTACTCAAGATAATTCACAGACTTTGTTGTGAGCAGTTTCATGTAGGGACTATTTTCTTTTTACTGAACTACATCCACCAACAGTATCACCACGCAGAAGGAAGCGTGTGTCTACTCATGTATGACAGGCTACCACTAGCTCACTAGAGGGAGCTAAAGTTACAGCTCAGCCACGCAGGATGTCATTAATGTTTACATCTCCTGTTTTCAAGAGCACAAACCTCTCGTCCATGAGTAGATGCAGGCTTTTTTCTTTGCAATGATACGGTTAAAAGAAAATAGTTTCAACGTGAAATTACTTACAACAAGGTCTGTGGATTATCTTGAGTAACCGGGCCAGGATTTCTGGAAAGAGAAAATGCTACGAGTATTGTTTAAATGTAGTTCTTTGGCACTTTGAGCACCACAAGCTGAGTACCATCTAGTTTTATTATATCGAGAGAAGGCGGACATTTCTACAGCAGATATCTCCAACCGTCTGCAACAAACACCAAAACAATGTAGACCAACAAATAACGCTACATATTCAAGGAAAAATGTGCATTTTTAATTTTAGGTGAAGTGTTCCTTTAAAGATTGCAATGCTTTATAGCTTGGTAAAAGTAAAAAAGTTAGACTCTTTTTTCAGAATTCTTGATGAAATGTACACTTATAAACAATGCTAAATTTTCAGTAATGGTTGTATCTGCAGGTGCAGTTCCACCTGATGCTCTACATCCAGATGCAGCTGTGTGAGCGCTCACTGAAGGACTGGATCTCTGAGAGGAACGCCAAGCCCAAAGAACAACTCAGCTCAAAATGTAATTATTTAACACATGCGTTACTTGAAAAAAATATGTTGTTCCATTACAGATTAAATATTAAAAAAAACTATTTTGTATTTTCAGGTCCTTACGGATGTGTTGACACAGAACACACACTCAGCCTGCTGAGAAAGATACTTGAAGGAGTGGAGTACATTCACTCCAGGGGAATCATGCACAGAGACCTGAAGGTAAGTTGCTTTGATAGATTTTATTTGGTTTGAGGTTATCTCTGTAGCTTAATGCAAACTATTCCAGTCACACACAGTTTGCATTGGCACACAGGTGTCAACTAGGAGTGATATCTAATAAGCTGTTAAAAGAGTCCTGGTTACCGTCTGTCACAAAGGAAATGTATAAATTCTCCCAGTAGTTGAATACAAAGTCATACAGCTTTTCAGGAAGGCATTTCCTCAACTCCTCCCTCTTGCCTTGGACGTGTTTCAGATAAATTTCACTCTTGCAAATATCCTGAAGCCTACGTGGCTGCTGAGTGATTTCTAGCAGCTGGTCCCTCTGTTTGAAGAAACACGGCAGGGTCAAGGTGGACGGCAGGTGGCCGTTGTGGTTGTAGACAGTGAGCGGGGAGGTGAGGCTGAGGAGTTTGACCAGCAGAGAGCTGTTCATTAGATTAGGCCTGTGGTTCAGGAACAGGAACAGACAGTTCTCCCCTGCTTCGCTCAGCTTATTGATGTTGGCTCCATACCTGAGCAGTAGCTCCACCAGCTCCTTGTTGCCCATGCTGCACGCCTCCTGTAGAGGTGTCATTCCGGCTTTGTTTATCGCGTTGACCTCGGCCCCCCGCTCAAGCAGCTCAGAGATGCAGCTGAGGTCGTCCTGCAGGGTTTTAGTGGTCTTCACAGCCATAGCCACAGCAGCTAAGTGCAGAGGAGTGTTCCCAGAGTTCTTCACCCCCTTAAAAATAGTCAAGAATATACTTGAATTTAATGTAGAACCTAATGCACATATTTCAGCAGGATGAGGAGCACTGAAAAGATGGTAAAAGGGGAATAGTTGGGTGTCTCTAATAAAACATGTGCACAAACCTTGTTGATATCTGCTCCCTCCTTGATCAAGCTGGCTATTAAGTCCTTATGGAGGATCCCTGCGGCCATGTGCAGGGGCGTCATCCCGCTGCTGTCCACAGCATTAACATCAGCACCGTAGCTGGACAGAATTTGGACAGCAGACAGAGCCATGTAGCGTACTGACAGGTGGAGAGCTGTCTGGTGACTCCCCTCCACCTAGAGAGGAACCACAAGAAACACATTTGCAAAACATTTCAAGAGGAGTGAAGTAATGATATACTGATATGTTAAAATATTCACCTTTGCATTGACGTTAACACAGTGCTCACACAGGAGCCGTAGACAGGCCTCTGCCTGCTTATGCAAGCCGATCACAGCAGTCTGAAACTTTGACCCCGGTTTTGAGCCACAAGTCAGGATGCTCGGCCATCCAGCTATCACCAAGTGCAGAGTGGTTCGACCCAGCTGGTCCCTGTGGCAGAGGCAGAGACAGTGAACCAGTGAAGATAAAGAGCTGCCTTCTTTAATTAGAGCACTAATTCTAGAGAATTGGAACACAACCTTATTTTTTGGTCTTTTATAATTTAAATTTTTCATTTATGCCGTGAAAATATTTTTTAAAAGATCAAAGTCTTGACTTTTGAACCTTGTAAAGACCCAACCTTCCAGTGATTTGATGTTTTCTTACAATATTTTTTGCTGCTGAAGACTTGAATTTTGTCATCTTCGCCAGGCACACAAAAAAGTCTTGTGATTATAAAACTAGAAGGAGTTGTTTAATGATTTTGTATTAAACAAAATATAATTTAATTACCTGTATAATCAAAAAGTTTGAAATAATTTTTTTCAAGAAATAAATACCCTTATAATGTTGCCCACCTACTATTTCTGTTGATAATGTAATTTGTCTTTGTGATAAACAACATATAATGTCATTTATAGCACAAAGAACACACATTAAGTGTACTGTAGAAACATTTAATTGACATAAACTAATTTTATTGATCATTTATGAACATTTATTTAATTAATGTAACAGAAAAAAATCACTCTGACCGAGGGGTCCTCTTTATGACGGAGGACAAACTGATAGAGTTGAACTGACCGTCTTTCATCCAAAATAACAACAACTGTGAAAGATCTATTCCACCATCAATTACAAACAGGGAGCAGACAAAATACTCAAATTTAATATTGAAGTACAAAAATGCAACATGTGAAGAGTCAGTCAAGAGAACTAAGTTATGCCTCCTCTGTCAGCATGGATGTCAACTCCATAAGATACCTGACTAAGTTGACAAAAACTTATATATTTATTAATTTCACAGCAGTCATAGTGAATAGCTACTTTATTTTTGTTTTTCAAAGTTGCTAAAAGTTCTCTTAATTCTCATCAAAATACAAATTTAAAACCAGAACTTATGTTTAGTTTTGATTGAAAATGGCTACGGAGTTGACCTGTTATGGTTGAGACACACCCTATAGCAGTATTATTTAATGAATTTATCAAAAAATAGAAAGCTTATCGGTACTTGAGCAGCATTCCCGCCTTTTTGGAAACCAGGAAGTGAGGTATGAGTCCTTGGGATATAGTTTACTCCTTTCATGCCTGATTAAATTATCTGACTGAGTTGACAAAAATGTGGGACACATCTTTAAGGGGCCAACATTTTTACAAAAAATATATTTTAAAAGAATTTTAGCAGTACATTTTCATACCAATGTTATTAGTACATAGAGTTGGTTTTAGATTTTGAAGGCTTTTAACGCATTTTTGATAGTTTGAAGTTCTGAATTCTTGTCTGGAACAAGGGTGTTTTCTGGCACAGGGCAAGTTTAGACGTTAAAAAATAAAAGCAGATAAAAGCATTTTATAAATCATATTTATTTCAAACCCTTTAAAAATAATGTTTTTTCCCCCAAAACATAACAAATGTGTAAATAAGTTAGAATTCTAAGATGTTGTTTTGTTTTTGTCTCCGGTAAGACTTTTGTTTCAGTTCTCAAGAATGAGTAAGAGATATAAGGAACCAGTAATGCATGTGGTTTTACTGAGTGTCACGACATATAATTTCACAACCGTTTTAACAGGAAGTCGTCTAGTCACCATAAATTAAATTAGACTCTCTCTGTACATGCACTCTTATTTGTTGTAGCAAATAAACTAAACTATCTCAGCTGAAATGAGTTAATTTACTACGGCTGAGTTATTTACATTTTATCTTACGACAGGCTGATAACGAGAAGAACAACCTCATGTTAACACTGTAGTGTAAATGGGCGTGATGTTTGGTGTTAGTGTGTGTGTCTGTGTCCTGGTCTGGGTGTGTGTTTGTCCAGACCTCCTTTCAGGGTCTGCCCCTGTTGACAGCAGGCTCTGCATGCTCTTTACTCTTCTGTAAGAGGCAGCCAGATGAAGGGGCTGGGTAGTCAGGCCCTGAGGCAAGACAAGATGAGACAAGACAAACTGGAATACTGGATAACACAAATATGTTACAGCCTAACACTAAAATGATTTCTTTCTATTTGACTATTTTAACATTTTGGTAAGTAATGATCACATTGGAACATTAACATGTGAGAGTTGTAAGTAATCACAAGCTTCTTGTGGCTGTTGTTGTAGATATGTGTTTATTTGAGTATGATTTGGTAATAATTTAATATATAAGATGCTGTGTTTCTGTCAGTGTGAGAGTGTGAATTTCACATTTTACATGTTTCAACTCTCACTAGTAATTTAAAAAAAAAACGGTTGCATTGTTGCATTTACCTTCCAGAAAACTTCTCCGGGCGCACCGCCTTGTATCTCGATGAGAAAGTTACTCCCATACTTTTTTGACATGTCCTCTATACGTCCCAAGTCTTCATCCATAATCGCAGTATAGAAGTCATTGTTGTGAAACATGACAATGTTGCCGCTCCTACCCACACGTTCCTTGCTCCCCTCGAACATGGCCAGGCATCGCAGCTTCACTGCTGTCTGTGTGTAGTCTCACAGGATGTGTGTGTTGGTTGAAAGCTGGTTTTTCTGGTTTGTACATGCAAGCGTACATTTGGCAATTTGGCTCTCCGAGGAGGGAAATGTTTAAATGCTACTTCTGTTTTCTTGTATTTTCAGTCAATATGATTTCATCAAGTAAGTTTGATGTAAGGTCTTCCTGTCACAACTGATAACTTCTTGCGGCGTGTGGGGCCATTTATGGGGACTGTTAACACCCCTCTGAGTAATTTCCTGTGCTTTTGGCACTTCAGTATTTTTACTTTTAGGAAAGCAGAGAATCATTACTTTGCAAATGCTTAACAATCCATCTTTTAAAATGCAGGAAATAATGTACAATATTTGCAAATTTGAACTTTATGTGATGTGAAGCAGATGAATTTTTCTAAATCATCTCCCTAAATTTGTTGATTTCTGCCCTTAATTAATTGTAATATTGCAAGAACTTAGAACATTTGCATCTTTAAACCCTCTGACGTATGCACCTAATTGTGACGTCTTTATTCTTCCACAGCCAAGGAATATTTTCCTCCATGGTCACGACTGCAATGTTCGGATTGGGGACTTCGGTCTGGCCTGCAGGGATCTAATACTGGATGGCCATAAAAGCACCACCTCTCCCAGCTGTGGTAATACTGCACTTCTTACCTTGTTGTGTTTTCACAACACAGCACCTCTCAGAATCACCTCTAGATGGTACTGTTTGCTTTAAAGTCACTTTTCTGATGTATTTTGCAGATTGCTCACATACTTCGGGTGTTGGTACCTTTGTATATGCTGCACCAGAACAACTGAAGGGCTCCCATTATGACTCAAAGGTAAACATGTTCATCGTAACTAAAAAATGTTTGATTTAGACTTGTTTTTTCATGTAAAATTACACATATTTTTGTGCTTTACTTTCATCATTTATCTGCTTTGTCATTTTATTTAATCACTTATTTAAACAAGCAGTCGCACTGAGATTGGAATTTCTTTTTCAAGAAAGACGTGTACAAAAAAACCCCAAAACACATAGCCTAGGCAGATATTTACATTTAAGAAAGGCAATTACAAGTGTGGACAGCACTCCAATTTGACTTTTTAATATTGCCACATGGACATTTTGGGCAAGACGCCCTTCTTTAGCGTGTATTCTGGCAACGTCACTAACAGTACCTCAACCAGAACAACAAGCCAAAGAAGGCAACTTCATTTATATAGCACATTTCATAGACAAGGGTGATTCAACGTGCTTTACAGAGCAATAAAATATAAAACATAATAAAGGATACAGAAAAGAGTTAAGCGAAAGAAGGTACAGAAGGTAAAGTTGATTACTAAATTATTTTTTTAATGAAAAATCACCATTAAAAATAGCAAACGTCTAGTCAAGAGGTGCAAAGATATAAAGATATTTAAAATGATGTAAAATTGAGTTTAAAAATAGGGTTGCAGTCATAACAGGGTGGAGTAGGCACTGTAAAAAAGGAATAGCTTAAGCTTTGACTTAAAAAGGTCAGAGACGGGGCTTGTTAACAAGTACATCCCAACAGGGGGAGCCAAAACTTTTCATGGCACAGATTCTCATAGTTTAGTGCAGTAAAACATGAAACAAGACAAAGCAGTCTGATTAACTAAAACCTTGGTCTAGAGACACTTCTTCTCAGGGTCTTGAATTTGTGTCCACCTACAGTTCCATATCTAAGTCAGTCTTAGAAATATTGAGGAGAGCAGAGCAAACTCTGCTTAGATATTTTTATAAGAGATCTTCCAAGTTACGTGATTACTTAGTGAAGTAAGAGACCTCCTTATTTTTTGCCTGAAATCTCCAGTGGGAATTTTTCTCGTCATAAATGTATTCACTGCTATTCTATGATCAGGGTTAATCAGTTAAGTCATCCTAAGTCTGGTGTTGATATCAAGGTTAGAGGCAGAATCACATGTAACACTAAATTTAAAAATGTCTGTGTAATTTGTATTATGTTGGGAAAACCAAAGAGAGTTAAAATCCAGGATGTGTGAACATAAGTGTTCGATACATTATCATGATAAGAAATCATCTGTGGCTATGCACTTCAATAGTAAGAATCACAGCTTCAGTGAACTTCATTACATGGATGTTGACACAGTAAAGATGCCACAGAGAGGTGGTAATAGAGACAGAATCCTTCTCCACAGGGAGACATGTTGAATATATTTCCTTGATACCCTCATCCCCAATGGGATGAATGAGGAGATTTCATTTGCTTGTTTTTTATGAAGTGACGATATTTGTGTTGTTTCATTTTTTAGTGCCCCAAACCCTGAGAATCTGTGCCATGAAAGGTTTTGGCTCCCCCTGTTGGGGTGTAGTTGTTGTGCAGGTTGAGGTCACCTATAAGTAACCCCACCTGTGTATATTGTTTGTAACTTTAATCGTGAGTCGAATGTGTTGTGTCTTATTTTTAAGTATGCAAGTGCAGCCTTTAAAATGTTCAAACAGGATAAGGGCATGCTCACTCCACTTGTATGCAGATAGTATTTGTTTCCTGAGTCCAGTGTGAACAAGAGATACAGCTGATGTTAAGTTGTCCTGAGACTTGAGAATGTTAGTGCAGTATTTAAATGCAACCAGAGAGCAGAGGTAACCAGGCAGTTATTGCAGTAGGGCCTTACATTATATCAATAATCTTTATCATTGTTACCTCTTCTATGACATTTTTTAACAACTGTCAGCTTAAACTTTGTGTTGTTGTTTCTCTCTCAGTCAGACATGTACAGCATCGGAGTGCTGGCTCTTGAGCTATTCCAGCCCTTTGGGACAGAGATGGAGCGGGTGAGGATCCTTGGGGACCTGAGAGATGGGAAAATCCCAGACTCGTTCTGCCAGAGATGGCCAGTCCTGACGAAGTACATCATGAAGCTGACGAGTAAAGAGCCCAGTGTTCGGCCCATGGCCAGCCAGCTTCTACAGAGCGAACTCTTCTGCAGTAAAGACATAGTATGTTGGGATAAACTGATATATTTTAGCTCTGCAAATGATAAACCCCTGGAGACGTTTGGTGCTTTGAAAAAACAAAAAAGCGTGAAAAATGGTCACCAGAAAGTGCTTTCTGTTGCCACCAGGAAGACTTAAGAACACATCTGCAGTACAGCTCCTAATAATAAGAAACCAATTTTTATATTTTTTCCCTCCGCAGGTGATCCATGGTTTGCAGAAGAGGGTTGAAGAGCAGGAGGAAGAGATCATGCAGCTGAGGAGACAGATCAGTCAGCTCCAGAGCTCAGAAGTCACAGTTCATTTCTCTGAGTCAGACAAGAGCTGAGCCTTAAAGGTCTCTACTCTACAGACTGTCAAAACTTGATTTATCAGCCACTGCTGTACTGATTTAGTGACCTGGTACAAGTGGTAGAGCAAGTGTGCGTGTGTGCGCACGTGTGTGAGTGAGCATTTGAGTGTGCCTTCTACACCTGGATGTAAGATTGCAATTATTTATCTTCATTTAGCTGTTCAATAAAACATAATTCTGTGACATCTTACAGGATCTCTGAGAAGCAATATGTGATTACTGATCATTCGAGACTTTCCTTTGAAAGTAGCACACGTGCAGCAAATTGAAAACGTGACCTTTAAGCAGAGTTGACAATGTGTATTATGGTTTTGTTCAGCCTCTTGATCCTGAAGGAAACGCTGCCCATTGTCAGCAAATTGAAAACCATTTGTGGACACAATAGGCCTTCCAATTTTGTTTCACGGGGACATTGGCACATTTATTTCCATGCATAGAGGTTCAAACACATGTCTTTGTTCTCTGGGCTGTACACATGGTTGATGGTGGTTAAAAGATTGAGTTACTGATCACAAGAATACACTGTTTTATCTTGAGAACTTTTTAAAGTGAAGATACTGTGAGTAGTGTGTGATGTATTTGTAGTTTTCAGCATCGATAAAACAATCTGCTGTGAAGTTGATCGTGTTATAGCGAAGTTATTATGCTGGAACCACTTCTAATGGATCTATATGGGCTTAATGCACACAATGTGAGTTGTACATTATGTACACAAAGGTCAAAGGAGTGTACATGCGACGGATCTTCCCGACACACGTTCCCCTCAAAGAAACGGAAGAATCAACCAATCAGAGACCTCGTTTCATCGCAGGTACCCGGATGTACCAGTGACGCAATTAGCTACGTCATTGTTCACCGCCGGACACCCGCTGTAAATAAGGAATGGATTTACAACCGCTATTAACGCATTCATAACAGATTTCCAGGTGAGTGTGTTGATGATTTTACGATTCAGTGAGCCTTTAAGTATGCAGCCGTCATATTTCAGTGGGCCTGAGCGGCCGAGATTTGCTGTAGTAGCCTCACACCGGTCCTCTGTCATGTCGGAGAGAGCAGCGCAGTGAGCACACACAGCCGCCGGTGTCGAGCCCCTCCTTTCTCGGCTAAATACACGTCCCGTTACCCGGGCCCACGCATTGTCCATCAAATTATTTTGAAAGTGGAAACACAAAACTGTTCTTTGGCGTTATCAGGAGACAGTTACGTTACTTTCCGCCATGACAATCAGCTTCTACCGTGCCGAGCTAGCTAGCAGCGTTAGCATCAATATTGCCGCACGAGCGCCGCCGCGCGAAACGTTAGCCAGCCCCCGTTTGATAGCTACGCTCGTACTCCATAGTGTTCACTCGTTTGTCTCTGTTGTGCCACTCTGCTCCGGCCCTCGACGAGAAAGGTGAGGTTTTAGCCGCTGCTCAGTCGGCCCAAGGGGTTAAATGAGGTTTAATTCGTGTCTTGGACAGATTTAGCGACGCTGCGTGTTAAAGGCCTACCAGCCGTCTGTTAGCAAACGTATACCAGTCTGCCAGAGCAGGTGGGAGGGAACAGCTGTTGTAAACGTGCTTCCGACCAGGACATTTCCTCTATCGGTTTTTTCAGCAAGTAACGCTCAGTAAGGTAACTTTATCGCGGCTAAATAATTGTCATGCCAGCTCTGAGTAGTTGGTCCATATTCAAAACAGTAGTTAATAGCTTGACAGTGTTTTCAGTCACTTGTTTTTATTAAGGAAACTTTGCAAAGCGTCCATGCATTGCTATCACCAAGAGCTAATGTAGTTGTTAGATGCGAGTGGATGCTGAAAGAGAAACATGGTACTTATAACTTTATAACAGTCTTTATTATTATTTTGTTAATAGCTTTTTTGATTATTACTTGGTTTTGATTGATTATTGATTATAAGGCAGCCAAGGGTTTTCTCCAACATGAACCCAGTGTGTTGTTTAAATGTAATACACAGGTGCTATGTAAAATACGTTGCAACCGTATTTCAGGGCTAATGGATGTAGCTATTTCAGACTGCTCCCACTGAGTCAATTTTTCATCTAAAAAAATCTGCTGTACAGTTGCTGAGCCAGTAAATAGGCCTTAACATTTCTTCTGTTCTTGATTATTCAGATATAGTGAAAAAGTGATTATCTTCCTTGAAATAAATAATCAAATCTAATATTTTATTTTTGACAGATTAAAGGTGATGGTACTTGATAAGAAATTAGGTAATTATTACAATGTATTTAACTGCACAAGTGATCATTTGTGATAAATAGTTATATTCTGGTTATGGTATTTAGTGGTTGTAATCTAAATATACTGTAATGTTATCAAGAGTAGTTGTGGGTGATGTAATCTGTAACAACAAAAAGATGGTTTTAATTTAGTGTGTTTATCTCACTTGAAACAGTCAAAGAATAACAAAATTTCTTTTTTTGAATACCATCACTGTTTCGACATGTCACACACAGATGTATCTATAAAGCGACATCATACATGAAAAACACAACAAAACACAAATATCTTGAACTTAATCTGTATGTCAGCAGCTCATAAAGTTCTGTGTCCCTGTGTTTCTGCCCTTCATGCAGCAATGAACAATGACCATAGTTGACAAATCTTCAGAAAATTCTGACCACGAGTCAGTCGGGTGTAAGCGCTCTCCCTTCACCAGTGGAGACGTGGGGATGGACGGCAGCTGTTCCAGCAGCTGGGCAATGGGTCCCACCATGCCCAGCGATTCTCCCAGGCTGAAGCCTGCAGGAGGCTGCCTGGGTCCAACACCTGGAGCTGCGGTTTACAACAGTACACCATCCTCTGTGGACCCGCCGAAGGACCAAGGTAAGAGCGAGGGCTTTTATCAGCTGCATTTTAAATGCATGTGTCTTGAAAGCTGGGAGGAAACCATACACCTTTATCCCTCAAACAGTAGACAATGGGCATGTGGAAGAGTTGTCAAGCAGCAAAGTTCTGCCACTGTTTGTGGCATGAGAGTGTGACACAACTGGTTTTGTGGGTGTTGTGTTGCTGCTTCCACTCTTCTTTCATTCATCCAGTTACATAACCGAGTCTGTTTTGAAGTGAGAGCATGATCAATCCCTCGAGCTTGTGACGCCATTGGTGTTTTGATACAAAGAGCAGCAGCCTGACTTGTTTAGCTGAAATAAAAGTGAAACCTTGTCTTATGTTTTCTCCTTCAGTTTGTTTTAGCCTTACTCTGTAGTCAGGAACACATTACTTAACTGTAGACTGCAAGCTGGGGTTGTAAGGACCTGAAGTTTCCTTCCCTGTGTGCCAGTATGTACTTACATAGGCAGTGTATTATTTATACTTGTTGATGTCCCAGATCAAGTTAATGTATTGAATCTAATTTTAGTAATCACGTTGGCTCTGTGTGTACAGTGATAAGCAGCGGTGATGGCATGGACTTACCCCAGAAGGTCCTCTTCCCTCCAGAGCGGCTCAACCTAAAGTGGACCCAGGTTCACCGAGTTGGTGCGGGCCTGCAGAACATGGGGAACACCTGCTTCCTCAACTCAGCTCTGCAGTGTCTCACCTACACCCCTCCATTCGCCAACTACATGCTGACACGGGAACACTCCAAAACGTGTAAGTTGGGGTTTCATGGTGCTTCTTTGCAGGAGGTTCTTGTGTAATTGTACAGTCATGCAATAATTATCACATCGCGTCTGATTCATGTCTTACTCATTAATGTTTTCATCCATCTGTCCCTGCCGCAGGTCACGAGCCAGGGTTCTGTATGATGTGCACCATGCAAAACCACATCATTCAGGTTTTTGCAAACTCTGGGAACGTCATTAAGCCCATTGGTGTGCTCAATGAACTCAAAAGTAAGTGGTTGTGGTTACAAAATGTTTACCTGAAATGAATGACAGGAGGCGCTGTGTGGCTGTTTACCTTTTTAATTTTGGAGGGAAATCCTCTGATGGGACTTTGTGATGTGCTGTTTACAGTTTTTTTTTTTAACTTTACATCTGTGTGTTTGTGTGATATCATTTATCAACCTCTTACACATTTAACTGTTATGTGTTTTTCCCCTGATAGGGATTGCTAAGCACTTCCGCTATGGAAGCCAGGAGGATGCTCATGAGTTCCTGCGGTACACAGTGGATGCTATGCAAAAGTCCTGCTTACCTGGAACCAAGTAAGATAATTAGCTATGTAATGTCAATACAGCATTAGAAGTATTATTGTATTCTATCTACTCTGTGTTGTGCTTAGCCATTGAACAGCTCCCAAAGGCCTTCTAGTCTAACTCTTGCATAAAAGCTACATTTGCAGTATTTATGTTTTTCCTCCAAAATAAAAGAAATCCGAGTAGAGCCGGAGGTTATGTGCACATATGCAGCCAACATGCATGTTTTATAGATATACTGGGCTGGCCATTGTGTTTCTCAGGGGACTCTAAAAATGTGATTTAAAGAACTTCAAGTATGAAGCTGATTCTTATTCTGTAGTAACAGGTGGCCTCTCATCTAATTACTCTTGCTCTAATTCCTCCCTTTCTCACTTCTGCTCTTTCAGTTCCATTATGTTGTGACGTGTCACTACAAGATACTGTAAATAGATATTTTTGTGTGTTTTAGTTCAGCCAGAAAATATTAATCTTTTTGTTTGGTTAATAAGGCAACCAGTCAGTTATGTCATTATCATTTTTGGTTGTTTGACATCCGCATATTTATCTTTGTGACAGATTGGACAGGCAAACGCAGGCAACCACTTTCATCCACCAAGTATTTGGCGGGCACCTAAGATCCAGAGGTACGTTAGAAGTGTGTTTCTATTACGTGTGGTCATGTGTTTTGTTGTTTTACATTTCTCCAAGACGAATATATGAACACTGATTTTTTCCTTTTCAGTTAAATGTTTAAACTGCAAAGCAGTGTCCGATACATTTGACCCTTTTCTGGATATTCCTCTGGAAATTAAGGTAATTACAGAAAATTCTCTGTCACTTGTGGGTCTGATGTGTCAATTGAGATATTTGCAGTGATCTTAAGAACATTGTCCTCTCCATACAGACAGCGACCAGTGTCTCCAAGGCTCTGGAGCAGTTTGTCAAGCCGGAGCAGCTGGATGGTGAAAACTCCTACAAATGCACCAAGTAAGGAAAAAAGGAATTTAGAAAAGGCAACAAGAGAAATCCAGTGTTTCCTTTAATTATATCCAAGTGTTTGCCAGCTAACTAACTGAACATTTCTTTCCCTCAGGTGCAAAAAAATGGTCACAGCCTCAAAGAGATTTACCATCCACCGCAATTCCAACGTGCTTACCCTCTCACTCAAACGCTTTGCAAACTTCAGTGGAGGCAAAATTACAAAGGTACCATGACATGTGTGGACTATAATATCCAGAACCAACACATAGCTACAGGACAACACTTGAAATATATTGCTTTTTGTTAAGGGAACATTTGATTTGATATTAATAGTTTTTTTTTTTTTTTTTTGTTTTTTGTTGGTCATCAGGATGTGAAATATCCAGAGTACCTGGACTTGCGGCCCTTCATGTCTCAGTCTCAAGGGGAGCCCCAGATCTACGGGCTCTATGCTGTGTTGGTCCACTCTGGATTCAGCTGTCATGCTGGACACTACTTTTGCTACGTTAAGGTACTGGCTCTGCTGTGGGACACTGTTCCTATCTATCAGGGCGCTGCTGTTGCCAAGTACTCATGCACGCATTTGTCTCTCCCGCAGTCTATCAACATCTCACTTTAACAGCTTGATGCAGGGTTTCTACAACAGTACTCTTAAATATAATGAAGGTTGAGCACTTTAGTCTGTCAAATATAAATAAAACCATATATGCAATAGATAAATGTGTCATCATACATATTTTAACCGAATAATATTGTGTTTATATCTGTATGAACTAAAGACATGGAGAAACATTTTTCACTCACACTTTAAAGTCAATTCAGAAGCTGAGAAAAGTAAACATTTGAAATGTAAGATGTGTAAAAATGATGGTTATTTTTAGCAAATATGTTCAAAGCTGCCATTTCTTCTGTTGTGTTTCTCAGGCAAGCAATGGTCAGTGGTATCAGATGAATGACTCCTCTGTGACTGTCAGTGACATCAGGTCTGTTCTCAGCCAGCAGGCTTACGTCCTTTTCTACATCAAGTGAGTAAACCATTATTTTTGAAAGGAACATACGTCTCAAATCTTCAGTATGAACTCTCTCACAGTAACACTGGTCATTTAAAATGTTTCCTTTTGTGTCACTAGGTCCGCTGATGTAAAGAAAGCAGGGGACTACAGTCACATGAGTCAGTATCCAGGCATCCCTGGTCAGTCGTCTCCACGACCGGTGGTGATACCACGTAACAACAACACCATCCACCACAACAACATTGGCTTCATAGGTCCCCAGCTGCCACCACACATGACCAAGGTACTGCAGACTTGCTCACAGCTACTGGTGATCAAATTGTTATGAATTCGAGATACATAGCCAGTGTTCGACCTAGACACTCAAAACATATCTTTGTGTCCTCCTCAGAGCACTCTCCATGTCAATGGGAATGGATCTCTGAGGGACTATCCCAGCAACTCCAAGCCCAGCACCAGCAGTAGTGTTGTTGGAAAACCTAGCCACGGACTGGGCTCCTCCTCATCTTCCATCTCCCACTCAATCAGCCGGCCCACAATGATCCCAGACCACGACAAACGCCAGAAACTTTCATTTTTCATCGGACAAGGCAAACAGAACCGCCCGTCCTCCTCCTCGTCCTCTTACAGCCAGCCGTCCTCTGCCAGCAGTAGCAGCAGCTCCTCCTCCTCCTCCAGCTCTCTATCCTCCTCACAGTCTACCTCAGACGTTCGCTTTGTTCCACGTCAGCTTAACCACGTTAACGGCACGTCTTGCAGTAATGGGGGTCACCACACAGGAGGCAATGGAGCAGCGTTCTTGGTGCCGTACGGCCAGGAGTCCTCAGAGGAGTCAGACCAGGAGAACTGTGGCACTCTGGATAACGGCTGTTTAGCAAAGTCTCACCTTAATGGAAACAATAGAACAGGAGAGGCCTTTGATAATTCTCTGCAAGCCCCCAATGGAGAGTCAGGGGTGCACCACAATGGTAACGGAGTAAACGGACCAACCAATGGTGTTTCTAAAACCAGTCAAAATGGACACCACCATTATGGACACCACAAAGTGAATGGACACAACACCCCTGATAAAGTAAATTATATGTTTTGTTTTTTGCTGTCGTTTCATAATATATTGATACCTTCATGAATGAATAATAAAATGAATCATGTCTTGTTTTTTCTCCTCAGACCTCTAGCAGTAACCATGGCAGTTCATCCTCTGTGGCTACTGTTGCTGCTAATGGGCTCGACAGTGACCATCATCAAACAAGGTAAGATAAACACTCTAACACAGAGCTGGAAAAGTTATTGCTCTGCCACCTATTTGATAAATTAGTTTCATGACTTGAATTCAAATTGCGTCCCAAAAGTGCGATACAAAGCAATAATTAAATGCCTGTATATTTTGTTTTTCCAGTAAAGAGGCACATACTTCTGCCTCATCCCAGGCCAGTTCGTCTCAGAGCATCCCTCCTGATGCCACTGAAAGCCAGCACCTCTCAACTCCTGACACAAGGGCTACAAATGTGTCTAAACCCCAGTCTCAGTATCCTGCATTCTTCACTCTTAGCTCTCCACCTTCAGCTACAGCTACAAAGACTCATTCTGTCCCATCTCGAGAATCTGCTTCCTCTTCTGCCCAGCATGGCAACCATGCGGCCTTATCCACCCCGTCAAACTGCTCCCAAAGCACCAATGGGGCTTCCGCAGCTCCACAGAGGGTTAGCAGAGGTGAGGGTGAAGCAAAGGATCCACCACAGAGTAGTGATCCATCAGCAGGGACTGAAGGACACACAGATGCTAAAGAGCAACACCAGTTTAAGCCCAGCTCTAGAGGCAATGAAGGACAATATTCCCGATACAGGGAGAGAGACAGACAGTACTCTGACTGGAGCAGAGACAGGGAGAGACACTATAGGGACAGGAGTCAGGAGCGAGAGAGTGACGGTGATCGTTACCGGTACAGACGGGACTACAGAGATTACCATCATCGCTACAGGGATCGCTTGCCTCCTCGTGATCGTTCCTACAGAGACTGGGAGCCTGAGCGTCGCTGGGAGCGGATCCCACACCACCCGAGGGAGGCTGATCGCGACAGGTGCTCTAACCATTACCACTACCACCGCTCAAGAGAGGACTCTGGACGTGAGCGGAGGGGATACGGTTATCCCTACCGCGCTGAGTCTCATAGTCGCGGGAGGTGGCAGCAGGAGAGTCGAGAATCCCGACCGATGAAGGACAAGAGCAACGGCAGGGAGAGGGACTATTATTTGTCGAAAGAGGAGACTTCCTTGCCTGCCACAGAGCGAGAAACCTCAGCAAAGTCAAAGGGCTCGCCCCCTAGACCTCATCTCTCCACATTTGAATCAGCTCCAAACAGGGAAGATCAGGATCACAAGAGGTCTGCCGATCATCAGAGCAAAGAGAGGGAGGACAGCTCTGAGGGCCGCCACTCTAAAAAACACAAAAAGAACAAGAAAAAGAAAAAGTCAAAGGATAAAGACAGACACCGTGAGAGCGGGTGAGTAACACCATCTCTTTTTCATATAACCGTTCACTCAGTATTTTTAAGACCCCCCACAATGTGGCAGGCTGTTTTTGGGGTTGTTGTGGCCAGAAATGTCTGATTTCAAGACAGATTTTCAAAAAAAAATAAAATAAATTGTGACGCATGTTACTGTTTATAAACGAGGAGTAACGTTAGCCATATGATGCTTACAGTTATCCCTGTCACTGTGTGTGTGCCTCTGTCCCAGGAGCGTAGCTCACTATCCCACAGCATTAGTCTCATGATAAACAGAGAGACAGAGAGAAAGTGGAGGCAAAAAATGTTTCCCCGTTTTTTAAGAGTCAAATGTGCGCTAATGTTGCAGTGATTTGACCAACATTGCAAGGCAGCAGAATTCATGGGAATTGGCTGAATTTGCATTAGGTGTTGCCATCGCAAAACATCCTGGAGGGGCTGATTTTAGGGGTTTGGACTTTGGTTGAGAAATCAGGACATTTGAAGACATCATCTTTGGCTCTGTGAAGGTGAGATTGGGGATGCACTGATTGTGTTATTCTCAGCTGATACTGATGTTTAAAGTAACTGTTTTGCTGGTAGCTGACAGCGATACCAATGTTTTTATGTTGTTGTTGTTTATGCTGTTGTTGTTATTTATTCCCTCTTTTGTCCCAGGGAAACAGAAATCTACACTATAAAAAAAATAACTGAACTGTTCAGCCCTTCATTATTTTATCTTTGAATGAGCACACATTCAATCATATAAATTTATTTAACAACCTTCAATATGACCTTTCACAGGAAAAACATCTTTTAAAAAATAAGTGCTTAAATGCCTTTTTAGTGTTTATAATATATCATAATTCCCTCTCTAATAACGTTTTCAAATTTCTCCTTCAAACAACTACTTATTTTTCTCACCAAAAACCACATTACATTAAACAAATCACAATGTACCTTCACCTAATACTCATTTTTACTGAATAGAGTTTAAACGCATCATAATGTAACTCAATGCAACCTCAGTGAGCTGTTACTTGCCTTCACCGACTACAGATTTGTTGTGATGATAGTGAGTTTACTGTGGTCCTTCGTCCATACAGTGTCCAAGGGAAGCTCTCTGTTCGTCCCAAACATGTTTTTTATTGTCTCTCCTGAGCTACGGGATGCTTGCTATCTCATCACACCACAGTGGGATCACAGAGCCCATTTGCCAGTCATTTTATTCTTCTTGTACCTGCTCTTTAATTTAAGTTTGTGGCCCTTAGTTTTAAGCCCTGCTTTTTAGCATGCATGAAGTTGATGTGACACAACAGGAAAACATTAGCCACTGCCATCAGTGAATGTCATCTCATTAGCTGACAGGCTGATGGCAGTTAAAAAGGCAAGTATAGCCAATACTGATGTTCAGCAGATAAATTGGTGCATCCCTAGTTGAGATGGGCATTTTCTTTTTTCAATATTTTATATATTTAACAATGATGAAAACACTCAAGTTATAGCTCCACATTATTTGTCTTCAGCTGACAACAAAGCCCGACTCCTTAGTCAGTTTTGTATGAAGGCATGGATTGAGATGAATAATAATGGCGTGTCTTCTCCTAGGAGCTCCGAGGTTGATTCAGACAGAGCCACAGAAACAAAAAAGAAAAAGAAGAAAAAGAAGAGACAGCGGGAGAGCGAGGCTGAGCAGCACAGCCCAGGAGCAGCTCGGAGCCACAAGAACAGAAGTAGTGAGGAGAGGGAGAGCCGCAAGCGCCGTTACCATGACATCAAGGACGGCAAACATGACAATGGTTTTTCGCCAGAAAAACGTCGGCGCACAGACTGCACTGAGGGCAGCAGTGACCATCTAGTCCCCTCCAGTCACACCTCACCCACAAACGGTTCAACTCACGGCCATCTCAACGGATACACAGGTAATAAAGGTTTTTCACATTCAAAGTCATCCTCAAAAATAACTGAAATTAAAACTGAAAATAGATGCTGCTGTGGAGCTTGTCAGTTTAAAGAGTTGATCCTGTTTTGCAGGAAACGGTTACAGCCAAACCAATGGTGACTCCTACGGATTCTCCAGTCGCTTGAAACACTGACTCTGTGAGTGGGCGCCCTTTTAATGATTCTCACAGTATGCTCTACAGTCAACAGGAGGAACTCTTACTGTAGGTGCAAATTTTAGCTCAAACACATTGTATAAAGGCCTCTTCTTTCTCATTTCAGGCACATCACCACCATTTTAACAACAGCAGAGGAATGACAACAATGTGGACGTTGACGTGGTGCTTCTTTATTATTAATATACTGATCGGCCAAAACATTAAAACCTCAGGAGGGTGAACTGGATAACATTAATCCCATTGTTATGATGCAGTGTGCTACAGGGAAACCTTGGATCCTGGCATTTATGTTGATGCCACTTGATGCACTCCACTACCCAAACGCTGTTGCAGCCACCAGACCCATGTCAATGGCACTCCCTGATGGCAGTGCCCCACCCCCCACACCCAGCGGGACAGTACGACAATACACTATGCCACACTTCAAATACTGCTCAGGAACGTGGCAAAGAGCTCAAGGTGTCGACCTGTCCTCCAAAATCTCCAGATCTCAATCGGATTGTTCATTCATGGGACGTGCTTGTATCCCAGAGGTACCCTCCAGCCACAGTGGGGCCTCCTTGGATCAGGTTAGACACTGCAAGACAGTCCCCGGAGGTCCTGTGTCCATACCTCAACAGGTCAGAGCCAAGGTTGATGCAAGAGATACCCTGGATCCATGATCCACGGTGGGGCCTCCCAACCAAGGGGTACCCACGAACACTGACCCACAGTGAGGCCTCCTTGGATCAGACTTGCTTAGACCTGCTAAGGCATAGACACAGTACCTCTGGGGGTTATCCTGTGGGATCCTTTGAGTCTTGTGAGTGTGAAGTGGGGTTAGTCCGATCCAAGGAGGCCCCACCATGGATCGGGGGTACCTCTGGGATACTGGCGAGTTCCACGGATGCTCTATCAGATTGGGATCTGGGGAATTTGACTCTTTGTCACATTGCTCAACCAGCACTGAGTACATTGCGGTGAGGCGT
Organism: Epinephelus moara; assembly: GCF_006386435.1. NCBI lineage: Eukaryota > Metazoa > Chordata > Actinopteri > Perciformes > Serranidae > Epinephelus > Epinephelus moara. The sequence goes on along the minus strand of NC_065518.1, from coordinate 23,755,025 downwards.
GGTGCATTGTTCTGCTGGGGAGGTCAGTGACATGACGGGGTGTACTTGGTCAGCAATGGTGTTTGGGTAGGTGGAGGTTGTCAGGTGGCATCAACATGAATGCCAGGACACAAGGCTTCCTTGCTGAACGTTGCATTGTACCAATGATTGATCAATAGTTCCTACTTGACCCGCCATGTTGGTTTTAATTTTGCCGCTGGTCAGTGTATATGTATTTTTACCACAACTGAAGTGTTTTAAATGTTCAGCAAACTTTTTTTTTTTTTTTTATGGCATTGATTTATTTGCCGTAATTCTCCTAACTATGGTTTAAAAAAACTGTCACCCCTTGAACATTTATGATGATAAATATTAATATATACTTGTATGAACACAAACAAAGCCTGGAGCTTAAACATCTCAACTGCTGCTCAGTGGAACTCAGGACTTGAAAACTTGTAAACATTCATGGCGGATATCCACCTGCTTCAAATCAAAACAAAACTAAAGGGAAACTGTTGCCTCGGAGACGAACTGTAAGGCATCACGTTGGAGTTTAAGATGTCACCATATCTACAGAGCCGCAATGTTTTTGAGTTTTTTTTCTTTGATCCCACTGGGAGCGGACAAATTAATGGAGGGAGATATTCATGAATGAGACAGACGAGCGCAGTGGCGGGAACAAGGCTTCGCTGACTGATACCTCCACATTAACCCTGGACAGACTTGAGGACATTTCTCAGCTTCTATTTTTTTTCTTGAGTTTTCATTTTCGCTCTGAAGCCGAAGATTCACGCTGTAATTTTTAAACTTTTTTCACACAGACGCAGAGGTTTTTCTTGTGGTCATGCCTCTTTCTCTCTCTCTCTCTCTCTCACATTCTATTTCTTTTCAAACATTTTAAAAAAAAAACATCAAAAATTTGTTATCATGGCTGTGGACCATTTGTGTTTGCTTTTTAATGAAAAATACAGTTTGTGTCTTCTAGCGTCATAAAAAATACTGTGAATTTAATTTTGAACTGTACTATCAGTTATTTTTATACGTAAAAATCCTGTATCAGGGTTATCAGTAGATGTTTTGTTTTTAGAAAAAAAATCATGTTAATTTGACCATATTCTCTGGACAAAAGTTGGGAATGATTATGGTTTGATTTGGTTTGATTTTTTTTTTTTCCAACTTTTGACAGAAGTTGAAAAACTGCTGTTATACTGTTTTAGTTTAGCATGTCAGAATTTATACATTGTAAAAGGTAAACGCCTTAAAATACATTTGTTAATGTCAGAAATTGTAATTTGTTTCTCTGTCTTTGACTTTGTTTACATGCTGCGCTGAAATGAATGGAAAAACACTGATTGAGATGATTGACGTGTTGCCAGGGATTTTTGAAAAGCTCCTGTCTGCCTTTGTATCATATACTAGGAATAGACTGATCGTATTCGAGCCTCTTGTTGAACAAACTTTCTACTACCGTTAAATTAATGTTGTAGATACATTAAGTGTGGATGGAAACTGGAAGCACTCTTCTGTAATCACGAATAGTTAAATACACACACATTTCTAGCTGTTAGCAAGACGGCTCAGCTGATATTTTATTCACAACACTTGTTTCCATGTTTGAAATAACCAAAGACCTGGTACGTTTTGTGAGACGAGCTCTTTTCACTGAATTCACATGCACACAAAAACTGTTTTCTGATCAGCATGGAATTTTATTCAAAGTCTTCATCAAAGTATTCAGGAGCAGTTTTCCCAAACTAAAGCCCCGTCTACACGTATACAGATATTTTTGTAAACAGATATTTTCCTCTACGGTTTGGCCTCTCGTCCACACGAAAATGGAAATTTTCTAAAACACCTTCCAAGGTGCAGATTAGGAAGTATCGTTAGCCTGTACACTTTACTACCTTTTGTGATGAGGGGAGACTGGAAGACAGCCAACATCGTCGAGAGTTTGGGGTTGTTTTTGCGTTCTAGTGTGGACAGGTAATTTGTAAAACAAAGGTCATGTGAACAGAATTATTTTCTAAAACAGAGGGGAAAATATCAGTTTTCAAAAATGTCCACATACATGTAGACAGGGTGGAAGATCAAGCCATGATTAACCCTCAAAACTCCAACTAATATAAGATTAGGCTGAAAGTCGTCTTGATCTCAGTTTGTAAAAACAGTCCTCATATTCCAGTCAACATTCACACGATTGGAGTCTTGAAAATTCCAGTATCTCATTTGTTTCACCTTTTTTCACAGGTGTTTTGAACCCGCCTATGTCCTACACTCTCTTGTCCAACTCAGCATAGTGAGTTATTCTTTCATATACCATCATGTATTATCTGAATATTCAGTAATAACACAGTGCGAGGAGGTTCCACTGCTCTGCAAAGAGCTGCACAAAGTCCCTCTTCCACTATTGTAAACTTAGCTGTTAAACTGAAAAGGTGAACGGGTATAGGCTACGGCCGTTATGATTTACATGCTACATAAACACAACAGAGAAAGAAAAAAAAACAGTATGTACAATATATTCTATACATGCATAATGTAAATCAGGGGCTGCCTCTTTTGTTAAACAAATTAAGAAAATAAATACAAAAGAAACAAACTTGATCACAGGTGGATCTTCAATACATAAAATGAGCGTTTACAGAATTAATATAGGATGCATATAGCTTTTTAAAACTTAAAAGGCTCATTACACTCAATATATGTGAAGTAATAATCCTTTAACCTGTATTAATTCCTTCTCTTTCAAATAGGGCGCGTACTGTAAATGAAGTATATGAGTTGAGAATAAATCAGTGTGTTTGCATATACAGGTACAGTCACTTGAGGGCTAACAATCAGACCAGCTGATTTAGAAGCTTGAGGCTTTCTGTAGTTACAGGATACTAAAAAACATTGTTGGTGTTGGCAGTTGTCAAAGGACATGTGAGGTGAAGATAATAAAATGTTGCCTGGGAGTCATGTTGGCAGACAACCAAGCAGGCGAGCTGGTCTGGAAGAAAGGAATACCACACATGAGGAGGATGGATGTTCAGGTTACAATACTCCTGTAGGTGTAATTCCTTATGTGTCCAGCAGTGGGCGATCTCGTCACAGCCACGCTATGCAAAGATTTCCCATGATCCCAGTCATGGCTGTAGTCCTTATTCTTCTGTCCATCTGTTATCATCCAGCTTAGTAAAGATTTTGAAGTTTCACTCAAATGACACATCAGTGTTCCAAGTCTGTGCCGGGTGAAATAAAACGGTTGAATCGACTGAGAGCTGAGGTGCAGACTATCTTCAGGTGGAAATAAACGTAATCCATGTCAGTCCAGTAAACTCCCACCTGTGTCTGCCCTCGGGAGGCCTCCACAACATAACACACACATACACGCACAAGGACTCTGCCGGTCATGGACATTGTGGCGATGCAGGTGTGTATAAAGGTGGGCGGTCATCATTTCTTATTGGCTATCCTCCGCTTCCTGGTGGCCAGCATGTCATAGAAAGGATCCCTGCTGATGCTTGCTCTGTGGAAAAAGGAGAGGAGGGAATGGATCACTGATCGACTGCTTTCAATTTTTCATGGCAATCCCACATACGCTATCTTATTTTGTCTGCAGGACTGATATGTCAAAAACAAGATGTATTTTTATTAAATCTTTTTATTAAATCTGTTGCTATAGAGACGAGCAAAGCACTGTTACCCATGATCAATTTGTGATGTTAAGATCATCCCAGCACTATTTTGGGACGAGGTCCACTAATTTCTCTGAGTACTAACTTGACCTTAATCTGTCTTGTATCTATCCGTCAGTGCATCACATCACGTCTTTTGTCTGCACCCGTTCGCTTTGATTCTGAGTGATCAACACCGAAACCTGACATCTACAGCGATTTGTTACACCTCTGAAACCTGTTCTTCTGTCAAACCTCACTTTCTGTGCTAAAAATATCTCAACATCTCACCATTGATGCTATCCACAGAAAACACAACACACTAACAACAAAATACACCCAGTAATGCAAAAAAAACATGTTGTCAGCTAGTCCATTTAAAGGTGCTGTATACAACATTCAGCGCATTAATAAAGCAGCAAACAACTCTTGCTATGTAAAGATATAGTGGAGTAACGGCGTCCTGAGCAGAGAATGAAGTCACGCTACCTCTGACTGTGTTGTAATCTAATCTTTATGCGTGCTAGCTAACTGGCGTACTAGCTAATCATCGCTCTGCACTGCGTCTATACAGCGGTTACTGCTGATAACATCATCCCAACCCACATTGGTGCGAAGGTATTGTTGCAAACCACTCTCCGGTTCACCCACAGGTTAACACTGTTTGCTCTGTTAGCACAGTTAGCTGCTGAGAGGTTAGTCATTACAAACATGTTAGCAAATAGCTGCCTGGTTACACACCCAACAGACATGAAGAGACATTGTCACTCATTTGGAGTCATGTTTCTGATTTTCTGATGAATTTAAGTCCAATATTCAGTCTCTTATAGCTCTGTTTACTCCGGAGGGAAATATCTGGCTATTCAGCTGCTAAATGCTCCACTATGTTCACCAGCTAGCAGCTAACTTTGCCCACCATTTTGTGTTGGGCAAGTAGCTTAATTAAAGCGACAGTTAACCCCAAAATCAAACATACATATTTTTCTTCTTGCCTGTAGTGCTTTTTATCAATCTAGATTGTTTTGGTGTGAGTTGCCGAGTGTTGGAGATATCGGCCATAGAGATGTCTGCCTTCTCCCAAATATAATGGCACTAGATGGCACTAAGCTTGTGGTGCTCAAAGCGTCATAAAAATACATTTGAAAAACTCAACAGCAATGTCTCTTTCCAGAAATAATGACCCGGTTACTTCATGGAGGAACAATTTTCTTTCTGCTGAACTACGCCCATTAACTGTATCACTGCACAGAGGAAGCATGCATCTACTCATGGATGACAGGGCCTCAGGAATACGCCAGGCAGTGGAATTACAACTCCTGAGTTCGTCATGTGATGCCATTGGACCAAAAGATACTTCTCCCAGTAGACTTACATTGGGAAAGAGATGTCTGTAAATCAGTGGATACATTTTTTTAAGGATCTCAACCCTGCAAAATGACTCGATTCACTACCAGGATTTGATCCATTTGGCCCAAGAACATTTGGAAAGTCTGGAGGAGCTGCAAGATTAAATCATTTTATCCCCATTCAAGTTAGGGGAGTGCTAAACTTTCCACGGAAATAGAGTTTTTTTGGCGTCATGTGCCACTGAGCAACCTTCATAGGAATTAATGGGGTCCCACCTTTAATGGCATCCTCCTTGGCTGAGCTAGTGGTTAGAATACTTTTGCTGCTATCTCATCTCCATTAGTAATAAGCTTCCCTCCACATGGTCATATGGTTGGTGGGTGTAGTTTGGGTCATGATTTCTGGAGAGAGACATTGCTGCTGAGCTTTTCAAATGTATTTTTTGGCGTTTGGAGCACCAGAAGTGGAGTGCCATCTAGTTCCATTATATTCAAGAGAAGGCAGACATCTCTATGGCTGATATCTCCAACACTCTGCAACTCACACCAAAAAAACTAGTTAAATAACACCACAGGTAAGAGGTGAAATATGTTTTTGATTTTTGGCCGAACTGCCCCTTCAAAGTGGTTCCACAGCCCTTCATGCTCCCTATTGGAAAATCAAAGCACTGACACATGGAGGATAAGAATAACGCTGAGTAACCCGCCACCTTCCCAGCAACAGAACATGCTGAGATTCACATACATACGTGTGTGTGTGCAGAACAGTCACCACAAGAGCAGTTTCCAGCCTTGCAGATGAGTCAGGTGGGACAGCGTGAATACAGTGTGTGTGTGCGTGTGTGTGAATCTGCTGACCACAGGACAGTCTGCCGCCCCAGCAGCTGAGTCAAGTGAGAGTGTGTTGGAGGCAGCACAGCTCCGTCCTGCTGAGTCCGATCTGTGATCTTTATTGTTCCAGCAGTGACCGGAAGAGACTTTATGATGTGCAAGTGGACTGAAACACCACGAGACAACACTCCTGGTTCACACTTTTGCTTATGCACTCAAAGCTCTGAGGCCTGCTGCAGGTGTGTGAAATGAGTGTCACCTGAAGGTCAATTGACTAAATCTCCCAAACTGAGAAAAACGACCACCTCTCACCTCGTTCCAATCACGTTAACTGTACATGAAGCAGCCTCACCCAAAAAAATTTCCAGTAACTTAGCCGAAAAACCCATCACTTTCATTTAATGGACACACATATGTCAATGCTAAGTAGTTTTCTAATATCATTAGAGCTTAGAAGCATTGTGTAATATGATTTCTGTTGTGATATCGATCATATTTGCCGCTGAAGCTACAGCTGAGTGGATGATAACCAGCGAGCTGATCAATTACCCACTGGGCCCAATTTACTGTAGCGCCTCCACTCTCCTTCCTGTTTAACAAGGCAGCATTTGGATATGACAAATCAGCTGTAAGGGCTGCCAAAACACTTCTAAGAGCGCTGCGAGGCATTGTGCCTGAGTAGGTGTGTGTGTGCATGTGTGTGTCTTTCTTTGCTTGCAGAGCCCTAATCAAAGGGAAGTGAGCTTATCCAGCAGAGCAGAAATCACCTCTGAGTGTTATCTGTGTGGAAGTGTGAGAAACGGAGTCACATTTAGTCACCAGAGTGTGTGTGTGTGTGTGTGTGTGTGTGTGTGTGTGTGTGTGTGTGTGAGTGTGTGAGTGTGTGAGTGTTTGTGCTGGTCTGCACATTTATGATTAAGCTCACAGCTCTGTGTGTGTGTGTGTGTGTTTCTCACAGTCAAGGTCAGACATGAGAAAGTCCCACATGGGAGCAGCCCGGCATTGGCTAAGTGCCCTCTCAGTGTAAATGGATCCACACTAACACAGCGTCTCTTACTTGATGGATTTGATCCACTCCTCCTTTTCCTCCGGCGTGGGGGCCGATATCCTGTACACCACGTGGTTGCCCTCGACGACACGCCCGTCCGCCTCTGTCTTGCAGGCCTTGATGACCTGACCTTTGTGGTTGGGGTTGTAGAGCTCGAAGCAGTTCTGGGGACGCAACAAATTGATATGCATGGTAAAAATAATAAACTCTATCTCTGACAAAATATAAATCGCATTTTCCATTTTACAAAGTTTCTGATCTCTGAAATGCATTGTAGATAAGTTTAGAGAGGCAAGACAGTGTTTGGAGTTGCTGCTTACAGGTTTCCTGGGCTCATCCACCTCTCTGATACTGAGGTTCTCCAGAGGAATAATCCCACGAGGCTCTTTATCCTGCAAACACAAACACACAAAGAGCATCAACACATCATTCATTAAGTGTGTAAATGACTCTTAGGACACAATCAGTGTGTGATGAGGGTGCAATGTCTCGTAATGAACAAAGAATCAAGCCCAGATATCATCAAACACTCAAGTCACTGAAGAAAGTGACTGAATTTTGTCATGCGCATATGAATGCACACCAACCCACAGCACAAAACTAAAATAAACTTTGCGGACCACAGGATCTAATCATTCAAATTACAATCTGTGACAGCTACAAATGTTATGAAGTTGTCACAAAGTTATTGCAGTAACATTTTTTGATGCTACATGTAGCTCCTTTAATTTCCACCACAGCACAGCTAAATATTAAACAGTTAACTTTACATTATATTGAGCCTGACAGTATTAGTGTTAAATTGAAGTTAGCGATAAACGCACACTTAGATTTTAGTCATCCTGGTCACGTAAGGGACAGCACCCGAGGGAGACACAACCCTACACTCCCCACATCCTCCATCTTCCGTCCTCCAGCAACTGCTTTTGTGTCTGCGGGGCCAGATGTGAGGGGGGACCTTGAGGAACAGCCTCGTGTCCTGCCTGTCATCTTCCTACTAATGAGGGGGCACAGCAGGGGGAGGAAATGCCCTCAGACGGCTGCTCACAGCTGGCTGTGTGTGTGTGTGCTTGTTTGAGTGTGTGTACCCCCACTGCCGTGTGCATTTGTGTGTGTGTGTGTGTGTGTGTGTGTGTGTGTGTGTGTGTGTGTGCTTGAGGGGGGATTTTCTCAGAAATGGGGATGCTGGGTGCTGGTGTGAAGTGTGGGGTGACAGGCAGTTGGTTGGGGGAGGCACTTGGCTTGCGGCCTTGGGGGGCCAGATGTGTGCTGTAGACTTTGCAGATGTTTCCCATGATGCCTCATGGTAATTGCTGGAGTGAGGTTCATGTAGGTCAAAGGGGCTGCATCTGTTAAAGAGCAGAGCTGAAAGGCAAAGACCTCTGTCTTTTACTCTGTGTGTGTGTGCGTGTGCGTGTGCGTGTGTGTGTGGGTGTGATCAGATCCCCTATCCACTCCGATGGACGTGACTTTTCTAGGGTGTCTAGATCTGTGATTACTGTTATCTGCTTTCAGTTGGATGTCTATAAGAGAATTACAGCGTTCCACACAATCTGAAGTGGACTGCACTAGAGCCACGCCCTCTTTTTTAACAAACATGGCCGACAGTGAGGCAAGGAGTACTCCAGTGTATCTTTACATAGCAAATAGTTGTTTGCTGCTATATTAATTCTCCGAATGTCTCATACTTTAAGATCCACTCTGATCAAATATGCTTTTTTGTTGGTAATCTGCAAAGAGATAAATATTTATGCAATATGCCTCCCGGTAAACAACAGAAAAACCCACACTGAGTATGTTCTTACACCCCTAAGAACACACCAATACGCCTACTTACTGTTGTGTATTCAAAGTAATAGAGGCAGTTGTCGGTCAGAATGAACCACCGCCTCTTCCACGTCTTCACCCTGCCACCTGCGGAGAGAAACACCAAACATTTGAGTTCATACTGAAGAGGTGACGGTGTTTGTGCATGTAGAAGCTAACCTGCAGGAGACCTCTACTCCACGTGCCACATCTGGTTCTGATCATCAGCTCTCTGCATTATTAGGCTCAATCAGAGGCTGGATACTCCCTCTGGCACCCCCCTCTCCCAGCCTCTAGAGATGGATGCCTGAGGGCTCTGCAGGGCTTGTGAAAACTGTTCAACATAGTGTTCGCTTCCAGGAGAAATCCCAGACCTGAGCATATCACATACACGTGTGACAACTGAAGCAGGAGTGCAATCAACTTGTCTGAACAGTGAGGATGATGGATTTTATGAGCTTGACTTGAGAAAAAGGCTTTGCGGATATTTTAAAAACAAAAAACAGAGGCAGAAGAATGTAAAGCTTGTTGTAGAGAGGGCGTACAGGTCAAACATCTTTTTAAAAACATCTTAATGTAGGAATACTATAGGGATTTCTCCTTGCAAGATCTTTTTGTCTGCCTCCATCATCAGATAAAAGTAGATTATTTGGATTAATGGATTTTCTGTTAATTACACCATCGGTGACGCCATTTACCTATGTAATCCAAAAAACATACTGTGGTTGATGTTAATCTGCATTATGTGCGCTATAATAACATGTTTGCTGACTTAACAGAATGAGCACAAAGCAGCCGTTACTGATGTAATCAATATGTGATGTTCACTTGACCCAGATTTTCGCTCTACACTGCTAGCTCCGGTAAAATCCTATACGTCTATATTCTATTATTTACGAGCAATGCTTACTTTCAGATGCATCCGCTGCATTTCACTCATTAAAATGGCATGAGGTTGTAAATATATTCTACTATTGCTGGGTAAATACAAAATATAAGTTGTATTCTGTTACAGTCAACCATATGGCAGTCTGGAGAGCTGTTTATCCCACTGAACCATATGTTTAATTTCACCCTCAAAACCTGACATTTATTATGGATTTCTGCTGCAGGACCTCCCATGTTTGCATGTTTGTAATGCAGATTAATCACTCGTTTGTTTATGGACACTCTAGAAAGGGAGTGCAGATAAAATGTGCACAAGTGTCAGGGAGTTTAAAGTCTGACATGACTCAGTGTGTTTTATTGAATGGGATAAAAAAAAATGTTTCCCACAAGTATAAAAGCTTATTTGTTGGATGAATCTGAAGTCATTGAATGCAGAACAACCCCAGTACTGCACATTGAATGGTCATTTATCTAATCTAAACATTGATTAGATGGCGTGTTTGTCAGTTTTCATGCTGAACACATTGCTGAGACAAGCCAGTCAAGGACAAGTCTGGTTATAATGCTTTGATATTACATCGCTATGTCCCATTCACTTCAGTTCAAATGAATGTGAAGGACAGGAAAAATTGTTTACATTCGTCCTTGTCTCTTTATTCTGTCCTAGAAAACAAGCTATGGAAGCCCTGAGAGGCAAGTGAGAAAAAAAGATACATATATATTTTTGGTTTTCCATCAGCTAGCTAGCAGACTATGGCTAACGTCAGTATAGTTAATGCGTAGAGTTGTTCTGCTACTAATACCAGTGTTAGAAATGCCCCATATACTGCCTAAAATGATGGATCAGGTATCGGTGTGTACAAGAATCTACGCACCGATCTGATACCTCTTAATTTATTAATACATTATACATACATAATACACACTACTAATTTAACACGCCCAAGAATAACTGATTTCCCATAAGTAGTATAATGTTAGCCGTCAGGAAAATGTCAAATTAAAAACCACATAACTATGGCATTCATTTCCTGTATGTTTTTATTTTTTATTTTTTTAAGGGTTTAGCCTGAGCCGCGCCATACAACAATGACAGCAATCTTTTCACATTCATATAGGCTTAGCAGTGTATAGCCTTTATATCTTTTTTTAACACCATAGTATTGGATCAGTACTTGTTATCGGCCGATACGCAGGTTCATGTATCAGAATTGGTAGTAGTGAGAAAAAAAGGATATCAGAACATCACTGCTAACGCTAACGGCAGATTAGCTTTAATTAAAATACATTTCTAGCTAAAAGAAAGACATAACAGTAATTAAAAACAACTCGCCAATAGAAAATTAACGTGCTTGGAGAAATTGAAATTCACCCAGAAGAAAACGTGAATGCCTTTAATCCTATTTAGAACATAAGGTAGTGGTGCACTTCAGCCTCTTGTGGCCAAAATGAGTATTACAACAACAAACAAATTTTGTTTTCTCCTGTTTGATGTGTGGAAAAAAGCAACTTGGGAAATGATCCTGATAAAACTTCCTTCATCCACTTGCTTCACAGACAAAGAAAATGTCAACGACAATAAAAAGATTATCCGGGACAAATTTTTTTTCTCACCTGTTCTCAAGTTACAAGCACAGAGGAGAAAATAATTAAACACCTGAATATTTTTTCTTCTCTTTCTTCACCTCTCAGAGCTTCCGTACGAGCTTGGCTGAACTCTCACAATTTTCCCACATGACCAACAGAGGTGCTTTTTAGTTACTCCTCTGCAGATAGTAAGCCTTCTGAAATATACGTCTAAATAACTGCATTTTATGACATGCTGTTCACGCTGGATGATGATGGATTCAGGCATGGCAGCAGGCTCAGTCCTGGTTAATAATGTAGTGTAATGAGTGCTTATGGAGCTTTACAGCCTCGTAGCAGTGCAGCAATATGTCATATTGAACAACCTGACAAGCCAGCGGAGTGCTTCATTCAAACTAAGAAAAAAAATCTTCTCTCATTAAGCAGGGACTCCTCTGATGGAGCTAAAATTAGCGTGGAATTCACTAATGGGGAAAAATTGGACCTTAAATGATGTGGCAAGTGCAGCTGGTGGGATACAGAGCAAATGAGATAGAGAGGGGGGTCTTTACAGGAAGAGGAGAAGCAGCAGTGTGGAGGACTGAGGCCTGCGGGACAGGAACAGAGGGAGGAGAATGACAATAGGCAAGGGTCTCCTTTATTTCACCGCATGACCAGCCACGCAGCGGTAGGTACACATTCCCACAGCGCAGATTCAAGCAGCCCATTCACTAAAGCTGGAGCATGACTGTGTGTTCTGGCAGATAGCCACACAGGAGCTGTATGTCGCACAGGGCCGTCTCTAATGGTATACAGAGCATGAGGTGACCTGTTCAGCTGAACCCTGCATGTTTAAGGGAGTCTACGACGAAGCAAATGTTGCTTAGGTCAGAGCAATGCATGTTAGCGTTACTTGGAAAAATATTTAAAAGCATGCAGCAGTTTGTTATGATTTTGATTCAGCTGTTTGGTTGACTTGCTAACGTTTTTTAGGTTCTCACACATAATTCTATGAGTGCAGCTTTGAAGAAAAAAAAAACGACATTTCTTGCCAAGCGATAGCTGAGAAGATTGATACCACTCATGCCTGTATGTTAAATATGAAGCTAACATTACAGCCAGAAGCTTGTTAGTTTAGCAAAGCACAAAGACTGTAAAGAGGTGTAAGCAGCACATGTTAATGAGTGAGCTTTAAGGTGTGTTCACACCATATGCAGAGCAAATTTTTGGAAGAGCGAGATTACATACTAAGCTAACTGGATGCTGGCAGTACCTTAATATTTACAGACATGATAATTGTATCAATCATATCTAACTCTCAGCAAAAACGTAAATAAGCACATTTTACAAGGTTTCGCACTTTATACACACAAGTTGCAATTTACATCAGTTGCCTTGACCAATAGCTGAACTGAAGGTGTTATCTGAAAGTCACCAGCCTCCATTGACAAAAACAGCAACTGTACTTTGCAGAACATGTGAGTTGCTGGTTTACCGCTGCCTCCATCAGTTAGTGTCTAAGGTAAAGCAGGGAAAATATCCCAACCATAGCATACACTTTAAACTGATACTGATTTTTTAGGTGGGTCTTTTTAGATGGTTTAAATTCGTTAATGTGACCCCTGTCCACAGCAGTGCATTGTTTAGCATCTGTACCGGTAGATTTGTTTTATCAAAGGAGCAGTAACTTCAGATAGGGCTGAACCACCGTGTTTAACTCTTTAAATGACAATAAATGACAACAGAATTAAACAAGTTCATCGATCAACTGCCAATTGTCTACCTGGAAGTAATTGTAGTTGTTTGCGCGATGCTATGGTGTTTCGGTCTATATAGAACTGAACTCAAAGCTGAAAGCACCGGTAATCTCTGGTATAATTGTCCATAGCATTGTAAAACTGTATGCACCATCACTATAGTAACTACAGTAGCTCTGAGTATAACAAAATAATGTTCACTTTAATTTTTGCTTTCAAATAAGTAACATGTGATTTTCCCGTCTTTATCTGGTAATCATGCTTCATTTTCGTAAAAGGAAGCAGGATATTAAAAGGGATTTGGTGAGTGACACTGTGTTTTGATGAGGTCAACAGTTATCTTTTATACTTCTTGGGATAAACATCTGTTCTTTGTATGTGCACCAGTCTGAGACGAGCCCTCTGCGTCATCCAGCCTCTTTCAGAGCCACTTGAGAAATGCAGCCAATCCCCATGCAGAATGAGAGAGATCACTGACCTCCAACTCGCCTTGTCATTAAATGAGATAACCCATCACTTGACGATGCTTTTCTTATTTGCCCAATAACAGCTCTGACACAATAAGCCAATTAAATGAGGCGGCTAGCATGTTCAGGGGCCCTGTGTGCCAAGGAGATAATGGCAGCCAATGCCAGTGTGAGGGCACTCTGTGATGAACCGGGGAGGATGGAGGAAGGAGCGTTACCTACCTCCTAATACAGAGATTTAAGAAGGAACAGCCATCACAGAACAGAATGAGAGAACAGAACGAAAGGCTGAAAGGTTAGAGAAAAGGGAGTGAGGAACAGAAAACAGAAGGATTTCCAAAGACAGCACTATCACAGAAATCACCATGCCAGTAATCACAAAAAGGAGCATGCTTTAAAGGGAGAGGAGAGGAAAGATAGGAGACATAACATGAGACACAACGGAGAGGAGAGGTCACAAGATGAAGGACGTGGAAAGAAAAGACATTTTGCAGTTGCGTCACAGATATCCTAGCAACCTCATCTAGCACCATCATGAAGGGGGACAGTTTTCGGGCAAAAATTAGGCTGAACAATTAAAATCATGAGTGGGCTGAAATTGGTTCTTGTATTGCTATTTAATGTTGCCACTGTAGGCTCTCTTCATCATCAGGATGGCTTTTAACACGCTAATATATGCACACAGGGCTGTTACCAGAACTCTCCCAAGAGCACAGAGCTGTACGATCAGTTGTTTAAAATCTATAAATCCATTGTCCAGTGTTCTCTCTGTTATCATAATCCAATGTTTTCCTCATGGTTGTATAAAGAGAACTGGATACAGCGTTTAAGGTTGAGGTCCTGTTCATTCCTATGAAAGTTGCAAAGTGGCTCATAATGCCAAAAAAGCTCAATTTCTTTGGTATGAAATTACCCAAATCTTCCATATCATGGGGCCCATAGAGCAAGCGTACTAGAGACTATTCGCCGGCTGAGCAACTACATTTTGGTTTAGCCCGGTGCTAACTTGAATGGGGATAAAATTATCTAATTGTGCGACTCTTCTAGACATAAGGAAAGTTATCGAATCGAATAGAGTCAAATTAAGTTAAGACAGTGAAACGAGTAATTTCACGGGGTTTTTGTGACACTCAAAAAAATGTATCCACTGATTTACAGATGTCTGTTTTACAATGCAGGTCTATGGGAAAAAGTCTTTTTGGGCACCATGGCATCATGATAGACCCAGACATTTTAATTCCATGTTTGGCCACTATGTGAAATTGGCTTTAAAGCCCGGGACTAGGGGGCTTGGTTTTCCTTCATTAGAGGTTTGACTGGTGCACTTTTAATTGCGTCATCTTATCGCACCCTCTTTTCTGCAGTGGTATAATGACTGGAGAATTAGCACCACCTACTGCGCTGCTAATCTCAATGAACCAACTCCCAGTATTTACATAATAGTAATAACATAGAATTTTCTTTTGCTGATTTTCTGAAAATTTGGTTAAATTTGTGCTACATTTGAATGGAAACCCAACTTGTGACTTAGCAAACACCTATTTCTTGAGAAGAGTCAGCTCTGTTAACATGAATGACTTTGTTAGCTTGCCAGTTAGCCAGCATGGGTCTGAATATGTAGTGTGTTCTTAGTGAACTAAGAATGATAAATGAACTAAGTTTTTATAGGTGAGATTGGCGTTAGCGTCCTTGTATCGTTTCCCAAAGTATAATGGGACAAACAGGGGCTGAATGTTTAATTTGGCTTGACAAATTCTAAAATTAAGAGACACAATCGACTACTATCAGCCATTGTTGCCCAAGAGCTGTCAGCCTCTGACATAGCCGCCTGAAAGCTCATCGTACACACGTTACACATAAACAACACAAACACGCATCACCAGGGAAATAAAGGACACTGCTCATCAACCTGATGCTGACGCTCTGCTCACTAATGATAAATCATCAGAATCAAGGTTACTTCTGTAACTCTGAATGTACATACCGAGCTTTAAGAGCCAGCCTTCTCTGTCGGGGTTGAAGAATGTGTGCGTCAGATCGTTTCCATCATCCTCTGGGATTTTGAAGGGCTCGTTTTTGATGCTGTCGTAAAGGTTCTGCAGACAGGAGATGAAGGCTATTAATCAAAAAGGTGAACAGTGGAGGAAATGTCTCATTCGTATGGAGTGGGCGTGAGAGGACGGCCACAGGGATCAATCATCACACACACAAACACACACATTACAGATGAATTCTCACCCTGAGAAGCTCCTCTGGCAGATCTCCTCCTTCGTTGATGCCTCTGTTCATGGAGATGAAGCGCTCCACAGGGGGCTTGTCTCTGACGTTGGGGTTATGTAGGCTGGTGTTCAGCATGATGATGGCAAATGACAGCACGTAGCAGGTATCTGAGAGCGACAGTAAGGGAATCAAATAGTGTGTCCTGCCATAGAGACCCCATTTATACCTGACATTAACCTGCAATCTGTATCTAGATATCTATATCTGTTCATCACAGACAGATTGCACGTTACTACTGAGTCTAAATGAGATCAGAGTTGCACAGATTTTTCACTCAATACAGAACACTGCATAGATGGAACAAGTAGTAACAGACAATTACATAAGCTGTCTACGAAGACCAAAAATAGGACACATTTACCATAATTCCTATGGTAAGTCAGAGTGACACAGCCTTTACTTACAAGATTTAAACATATTGAAAGACATCACAGACAGCCTAAATTGTTTCAAAAATCTGCAACATGTTAGTCTGGAGGTTTAAAGTCACATCTTCTCACAGAGTCAGTAATTGAAGCTGAGCTTTCAGCTCTGTCAGAGAAAACTCTGCTGAGTCCAGACTGTTTATTTACAGCACAGCTACACCCACAGATAATCAAACCTCCTACCTGCCTGTCAAACAGCAATCAAACCATATTCTGAATCTGAGTGAAGTCCTGCAGGGATCAGCAGATGTGGCTGCTCCCTCTGCTGTGGTTCAGCAGCTAACAAGCAGAGCTAGCTGCTAACAGCCACTGCTGCAACTAACAAACTCCACAAATCCATTCAGCAGCTTCACCATCCACAGTCAGACACACACGGCTAATTATTTACTTCTGACTTAGAGCTCAAAACTCGCGCTTACATATGACGCTGCTCCAGTGTGAGTGTTTTACAGGCTAGCGCCCATCCCGGTGCTGACTATTTACTGGAGTTAACCAGCCCGTCGGTGCTCCGATCTCAAATCGCTCAAACAGCATCAGAAAATAATTGCAAGCACGGCCATTTTCATCTTCTTAGCTAAAAACATTTTTCTGAAACGTTTCATAAAATAATTTATCATTCTGTTCTCGCCTACTCTTATTTTGAGCGTCCACTAACATTTTAGTCCCCTCTTATCTCGTCAGCGCATACAAAACGTTCATTTGTTCAAAAGATCTACTTTCAGATCATCAACATCTCATCTTTGCCATGGAAAAAAGGTAATTGATTAAATTATTTTGTCATCGTTTTATTTAACAAAAACACTGGCGTATGGCAGGATGTCATCTGCATACAGTGATACTTAGTGTTCATTATCGCCTTTTGAGTTTCTATTTTTTTCTTACACATATAGCTGTTTTTTTTTTGCTGTTAAAGAGAACAAAGGGGATTAGCAGCCCTAATTCTTCTAAATGTGCCGTAGATTTTTTTTTTGTAATTGATTTAAATGTATTTTTGAAGAGGCAGATAGGAGTGAGAAAAGATAGACACAAAGAAAGACTGTGGACTATTTTACCAGCACAGGATTTTTAGCCAGGATTTATTTTTAATAGTCATGCATTTGTACCGTATTTGAAAAATGTGCGTGTGTGTGTGAGGTATGAGTGAGAGTAAAGGGGGGAGGAGGGGCTTTAGCCTCTGCTGTGAGTTAATGTTCAGACACACACGGGCCAGTGGCTGCCTGTAAATGAATCATTCATTCCCCTCTGTCTGTCTCCTCTCACTGACACACTTTGGTTCCTGGCTGTCCTACACTGCCTATTGTCTGCCCGCTAACACACTCCCCACAAAAAAAAACTAGAGGAGCTTTGCACACACTGTGTAATATGGGGCAAGAGGTGGTGCTAACTGTGAGAGGAATGTCAGCGTAATCAAAAAAATTGATGAGCATGATGAAGCACAGAGAGACACGGGCTTCTCATTCTACTGGTGATTAAAGATCCCTGATCGTTTTAGGTTTTTATGAGCTCTGTGTGCAGTTACTGCTGCGCACATGAATCTAAGCTGCTGTTCTGCCCTGCACCCACAACTGTCACACACAAACATGCACGCCGCTACTGAACTGACAGAACTTGGAGTATTCCCTCCACGGGACCACATGCACCTTCGACAATCTCGCACAGCAGCATGCTGCTCTATAACTTCTTTAATTATTAACTGACTGTTGTAGTTGGAGGCTTTGTTTATCACAAGACCATGTATCACTCAGCCAGGTTGAGTCTTCCTGAATAATGGATGTCCCTTGTTTGTTGCTGCTTGTTTACTCTACTGCAGTGAACCGTGATCTGTAGTTAATCCTCATTGAGCTTTAGTTACAGTAATTCTTACGGCTTAATGATTAAAATGCATTTAAAAAAAAAAACAGGCCATCGCTAAATGTATCCCGGACCCTCGGGCAGTACTTCTGCTGGTTCATTAGGCTCGGCTGCTTATCAGTGCATTGACTTTGTCCAATGTACTGGATTTCACACTTTGCTCTTATGGATCCCTGGGGGTACTTTTGCAGTTTCCAGTGGACATGTGGAAAGATTAGCTCAGCTAATTAAAAAAAATACTGAGGATGCTATTTGCTTAAAAACTAGAAATCTGCATTGAGTCATCTGTAACATCAACACTGTGGCTATCCGAGGGAATGAAAACTAGGCGGCAAGGAAGTAGAGAAGTCTCAGCAGTTTAGACAATATGTTGATTTATCTATTAGTTGATGGCCAGATAATCAATTGGCGACTATTTGATAATCAAATAATTGTTTAAGTCATTTATTTAAGCAATAAGTCAAACTTTTACTGATTTCATGCTTCTTAAATGTGAGAATATTGATGCTTTTCTCAGTCACACAAGATAATACACTGAATAGTTTTTGATTTTTGGATTGTTGATCAGATAAAACATATTTCTTGAAGACGTCACCTTGGGCTATGAGGAATTACATTAACAATTTTCTGACATTTTATTGACAGAACGATTAAATGATCAGTCAAGAATATCAGCTGCAGCCCTACAACAGTGGCCAAACAGTTCATCTCATCTGACCAGAGTACCTTCTTCCATATATTTGAGGAGTCGCCCACATGCTGTTTGGCAAACGTAAAGTACAGGCTTTTTTTCAGGCCTCTCATCCATAAAGCCCAGCTCTGTGGAGTGTGTGGCTTAAAGTGGTCCCATGGACAGATACTCCAGTTTTGGCTGTGAAACCTTCCAGCTCCTTCTGGGTTACCTTTGTTCTCTTTGTTGCCTCTGTGATTAATATCCTCCTTGCCTGGTTCTTGAGTTTTGGTGGGTGGCCCTCTCTTGGCAGGTTTGTTGTGGTACCACATTTCTTTGATTTTGCAGTAATGGATTTAATGGTCCGTGGGACGTTCAAAGTTTCTTTTTAAAGCTTTTAAAACCCAACCCTGATCTGTACTTCTCCAGACGTTTGTCCCTGACCTGTTTGGAGAGGTTCTTGTTCTTTAGGGTGGGCCTACTGCTTGCTTGGTGGTGTTTCAGACTCTGGGGCCTTTTGTATCCAGGTGTAGATATACTGAGAACATTTGACACTTAGATTGCACACAGGTGAGCTAACAAATTATGTGACTTCTGAAGGCCATTGGTAGCATCAGGTCTTCTTTAGGGGCTTCATAGAAAAGGGGGTTAATACATATCCATGCACCACTTTTCGTTTTTTTATTTCATGTAACCAGTTTTGACTATTGTGTGTAGGCTATCTATTCTATTTAAATTACAGATTAAAATCTATCGAATTACAGGTTGCTGGAGTGTTTTCCTCTCGAATACCTGACCTGCCTGTGGATATTCTCATTCATCCAGGTCATAGTTATCTCAAGGCAATTGAATCGAACGCAACTGGATTTGGTTTTGTTTTAGAATACCTGATCTGTTTGCTTCACTCCACAAAGGGACGATTCATGAAAATATGGACTCCATACCTCCGTTTCTCAAACTACTCTCAACTCTCAAACCCACTTGCGAGCATTTTGGTTGATTGACTTATAGACACTGCACCTGTTGATTGTACTGCTGTTTTGAATCCATATCTAAATGTTTAGTCAATTTTATTCTTGATGGTTTTGCACACCAATGTAGCGCTGAGCTGTTCGATGTTTTTAAATTCAACAAAAAATGGAAAATGCCAAGGGGGATGAATACGTCTTCAAGGCGCTGTATCTATGGGTAACTTATAATAATAGGTCACTAAAAGTAATGCACAACCAACCTAAACATGACTGTTCAACTGTATGAAAAAATACTGTACCAGTATCCACTTTTAAATAATTAATGGTGTTGGATAACATCCTGTTTAAAATCAATTCAAATCAACACATTTGGAGCATGGCAGGTGGGGGTCAATGAAGGGGCACTGGAGCTTGTCTGACAGGCCTGTAGGGGTATGCCTGACAAAAAGAAAGGTTGGGGATCACTGATTTAAACAACAGTAGCCTGCCTTGTGTCTGACCTGTCGACTGGAAGACTCCGGGGTTGCACTGGCAGTACCGCGAGGCAAACGCTTCCATCATACGGTCGATCTTCTGGGCTTCACCTGGCAAACGGAAACTCCACAGAAACTGCCTACAACAGAGAGAGAAGAGGAAGGGGGTTTAATTTGTGATGCCACAGGATGCACATGATTTAGATGTTGTACATTTTCTCTACTTAATATTTGGGTTAATTGTTCTGCTGACCGTAATGCTTGGACGAGATTGAGGTCTGCAAACTCATGCAGCTCCACAAAGGCCTGCAGCACCTTGATGTTGAAGTCGTCCCTGGTGGAAAAAAAATACAGATGAGACAATCAGATTTCCAGTATCTCTAAGTCATTCCTTTTTTTTATAGAACAAGAAGATCATCCAGAGAAGATGAGCGATAACTCTAATCACAATGTCAACCCAGATGAGAGGGTGGAGAAGAACATTTTTCCCCCATGAAAGAATTTCTCAACCTGAATTCCTGTTTCTCAGCATTCCTGTCATGTTTGTGCCTTTATTCATACCGGGCGCTGAGCGTGAAGTCTGGAAGCAATTTTAACAGCTGGCCGATGTTGAGTGTTTCTCCATCCTGAGGGGGTGGGAGGGACGGTGCGTTCGACTGATGAAAACAGCAAAAACCGAACCCACACAGGCTCCTTTCTGTCAGAGGTTTATTTGGCCAGTTGGAGTTTTTTTTTCTTTGGAGGAAAAGTCAACAGCTGCTCTGAGGCTGCGGTCACGGCTTCTCTGATCATGTTTGTTGAACATCAGGGGCCGTGATCCTGATCCCGTAACGTCTGTGTGTTGTGTATTGTTCAAATGAAGCCAGGAATTTTCAGACTTTTGTGGGGTTTTTGTGGAGAGACATTGTGGAAAAGGTTGAGAAGATTACAGTGTTGGCTTACAGGAAACAAACAACAAACTTGTATTGCAATAACAGTCTTGGATTATTTGGACGATGACTTCGGGGCTTTTCTTCCTCTTACAAGTACACTGGCATTTGCAGCCAAATAAAATGAACCCTGTCCTATGAGGGATATACATATATACGGTTATTGCTATAGGTATTGTTATTACAAAGACACTTGCATGCTGTTTGTAAAAATAAAACTGTATATATGTGTCTCAGTGTGATAACGGCGAGTGTACAGTATGTGATAAACAAACCTGAGTTATACAGGAACAATACACAGGTCTGTTCCGGTAATTTAGGAGTCAGTCATCCACTCCATCTCCCGCTATCTATCCTCCTCCCGGCTATTTTTCCCTCTTCCTCCTTTCCACGGGTCTCTCGCTCTGTTCCCCTCCTGTTTTATCTTCATCTCCCTCCCTGCTCAGCGTGTAATGATAGGTTCCTGCTCCTTGCATAAGCTCAATTAGTGATAATTACTGAGTGTAAACCCTCCGCCTGTGTTAAGTGTGATTTCCACTGGGTAGGTGGCCTCTTTGATGATCCTCCGTGAATAAAGCCCATTGCCGGCAAGGAGTCCCCAGAGTCCCCCCTCCCCAACCTTCAGCCCCGTTCACAATGTGCGAGTGTGTGTGTGTGTTTCATTGTTTCTGCTACCGTCTGTTCATCTGCACCTGGGCTCAGGTAAGATAATACAGGGTGTAACTGATGTGATTTTCTGCATAAAAAGAGTTCAAACAGTGCTGCATTTTTTTCAGGATCCTCTTTTCAAAATTATAGTATGCTTATATAATATAGTATGGATTATACGTTTTATAAATATATAATCATCCTCTCTCTCTATATGCACTCTTTAAAAAGAGAGCACAGTTTTGTTACAGTATACAACAGTATATAGTGTATAACACAACTGGAGTATGATGCCAGCCTCAGAAATGCTTCAGATTCTTATTTTCTCTGTGACATTTTCTCGTGACATTTGTGCCACTAATCACTCGCCGCTGTTTCTGCTTTGTCGATCAAAGAGTGTGTCTAGCCTGTGATGTTTTTATTCTTAGATCTGTTGATTCAATTAATATTTCCCTCAGGCACAGCAGGTAGGAATACTCATGCGGACTACTCAGATTTTTTCTGTATATTCTTAACAAAGTAGAGCTAGATCAATGAATTGGGCAGGTCAATATCAGCCAGTACTGGCTTATTACAGATGAACAGATAATGGTGTGTGAGCTAATAAAAAATGCAGTATATAAAAACTTTGAAGGATCCTTATTAAGAATTTTTATGTGAAAAAAAAGCAGATTGGATGATACAGTTTGACTGTGGCTGCTGATTGCACCATGAATTGTGGATCGCTTTCAACTGCTATCTGCCTCGTCTCCAGGTCCGATTCACAAAGAGATATTGCGCTAAAGATATTAGAGTGCAGGCACACCCATTCAGTTTTACAGCTGATTGCAATTTGCCTTTTTTGCATCTGATTGCAATTATCCATGTGGCAAAGTTTAAATGTTGCTTTTGCACCAAGAACACAGGAAGCAGAGGAGAAAAAAAAGACGAGCTGAAACTTTCAGACTGCGAGCAACCGACAAGGCCCCGAGGCATTCCTCAAAACCTCAGGTAAGTGTCGCACACTCTGGCTCCATATGAGCCATATACACTCTGCGACACTTGTTTTCTACAATCAAGTCTTGTGCCAGTGATCAGCACCTTATTATAATTTTTGGTGTGCATTAATGTTATATTTCAAAAAAGGGATTTCAACGTAACAAAAAGAAAGGTCTTGAATTTGGGATCCTATATTAAATTGATTAAATTTGGGACTTAGTATCCGGATGTGTCAGTACCCTTCAGTTACGACCAACTCTCTGAAAAGTTTCACGACCTTTGTGAGAGGGGCCCATTTTGCACCACATGTATGCACACTGCCAATTCTAAAAATGTGCAAATATAACAGGAGCACCAAGACATTTGGTATTATTTGCATTTCAATTTTTGCGGATGTGTTTTGAGAATTATTCCTTTTTGTCTTATTTGTGCAGGTTTGCCAGTGGGTGTTCAGAAAAGCAAATATAAGAACTGGATATAAGTTGAACTGATTATAGGTTGAACTGTTGCTGTGTGTTTTATCAGCTGAGGATAATGAGGAGCAAAATGGATGCATTATTTATGTAAGAAATAGCACAGATGATTAAAGTCCCATGATTTTCTCAGGATATGCGTTGCACACATATTTCATTCATATGTGTTTTCCAAATTATTATCTCAAATTAAAAACAGATGACTGATAAATCAAGCTGTGGTTTTTGTGCCTGATAAATTTGGGACACTAAACCTTTGATGCGCTCGCTCTCTCTCTCCTGCAGCTCCCTTTCCTGGTTTTTCATGCAGTATGTTCTGTCCCTGTTCGCCTCACACAGTATGTTTGACTATCTAATCTCACCTTCAGATAACACCATACATCTCACCCGCTGCGTGACTTCCTTTCTTCTTCATTATCCAGCAGTCTGGCCGGAGATGTGAGGGGCTGGATGGCCATTTTATTACCAGTTATAAGTCTACATGGGTGGACTCTGACAAGACACCCGCACTGACTTAAAGATTCATGTTGGGGGGGCAGTCATGTTCTCCCTCATTAATCAATGAATCCAGGCCATAATTTCTTTCTCTAATCACAGAGGGAGCATAAATCTCATGTAAGGAGGACTTGATAGATGCTCTGCCTCACCGCTCGCCCAAGTAGTCTCCGATGACGGTCTTGTTGAGGCCCTCGCCTTTGTAGAGGAACTGGGCGATGTCTTCGGGAGTGTGCTGGAGGAGGTCGTTCTCCAGCAGGAACTGGATTCCCTGGAGAGGAAAGGGTGAAAACAGGATGGTTGTTCATCTCAATCGAGGGCAGATGATGGGAAATGACAGGGGTTCATGGCTGAGAATGGATCGCTCTTCACACCAAAAGAAAATTACTCCTTTCAAGGCTGCGGAGACAGTGGAAGATGTTAAAGGACACGTGTTACCTTCTTTGGATCCATGTTGAATTTTTTCCTGCCCATCGCGATCTGTTTATTTCTCTGGGATGTTTTACTGGAACACAGATGCAGAAAGGTAGAGATTTAATGAGGGTTACTGTCACTTATTTACCATAAACAACACTGAAAATAACAGATTGTCAGGTACCTGAATGTCAAAAACAACAATATACTTTATTTATAGTCACAACAGAGAGTATTATTTCCTGAATCCTGCCACATCTGTTCTACCCATTATATGTGTGTTCTGAAAAACATATGCACGGAGACACCTGGCACGTAGCCTGTACCATGACTGTCATTATTTGTTTTATGCTGTTGGTTGCTGTGCATACACTGTCTTGTCAGTAAGTCTATATTTTACCTATACAAACACCCGGGTAAATATGGCAACCTGATACTGCTATCAGACCCTTACAGCTGTGTCTATATCAGCCTACACCAACTGCCTTTGACGTCTTTGAGCTAACATGCAAATCCCAAACTCAGCTAAGACAGAGGCAATGAGTCACATAACAGCCATAACTCTGGCGGTGGCTATTTATGACTGAAGGTAAAAACCTGTGTACGTGTTATTTAACGCAGTAGAGGTTGTGGAGGTTATATTCTGTATATTTTTTTCCGTGTATGTAGAGATTTTAGAGACATAAGGAGCAGTTTACATCCTACAAATGAATGTTGCTCACGGTTTCATGATATACATTTACTGCTGCCAGTGTGCTGATGGCCCTGAAACAGCATTTAGGCCTAGGACACATGCTGCATCTTTTTCTCAGAAGGTCAAGCGCCGGGTGCTATTCTTGTGCCTACTTTCAAGAGCGTGGAGGAAGGTGAAGGTTGCGCCTGACGTTGCTTGGCAACCCTAACCCACTTATCAGAAATCCCAAGGTTCGGAGCTTATATTTTTTTCAGGCATTGTTTTTTCAAGTGTGTATTAAATACATTCAGTGGGACAGATCGCAAAGCTCTTTGTAACCGTGAACTGACACTATCAACTTCTCCTTCAATTTTTTGAAAAAGGTAAAATGTGCAACGTCATACCATTAGAAATAAAAGTATTGTGGCGCTACAGAGATGCCCCAGCATTTCTATCATACTAGAACATTGTAAAAACTGGTACTGCTTTGGCCCTGGTGTCATCATGTTTCTAGTTAAGACTTTACAAAGTTCACTTGAACAATCTAATGCAATGCAATGCATCAGCTCTGCCTAAATTCTGCCTCTATGAAGCTTACTCATCTACACACAGTGTTGTCAAGCCACTAAGTGCTTAATAAATTCTCAGTTATTGATGTATTAGAGATGTAAACACTGTATACACTACATTGGTGCAGTACGACAAAGCATCTCGACTTACCTTTCTCCAACACAGGTCAGCTGCTCGATCTCTGTCATGACCTCTGCTATCTCAAACTTCAACCTCTGAGAGAAACAAGTGAGAAGGTCAGTTTCTTTCTTTAAGTTCAAACACCTTCTTAAAGTTCAAACACGATAAAGTAAAAAAAAAAGCTTTAAAGCATTAAAAGAAGAGAGAATGAGCCGTCCAGTAAGCAGTGGAAAATGCGTTACTTTTTATGAGCAAATTGGGTGTGCAATAAAGTACTGCAGGTGTATTTGCATTACTTACAGCATGCAAATAGACCTACTGTACTGAAGTAGATAGGCAAAATAAATTAAAAGGTCAGAAATGACTAAGTAACAAGTATATACAGTACTCCAGTTTTACATTAAAGCAGACCTATTATACTTTTCCTTATTTTGTGTCATATATACAGTATAATGTTACAATGTCGGATGTTCATATTGAAGATGGCCAAAGTTTTAAATAATGAGTTGAACATATGTTAAAGTAATCTATGTGAGCAAAAACTTCAGGCTTCAGACTGTTGTACTTTGGCCACAAGATGACATCAGGTCATGACGTATTTCCTTATATGGTCATCTGCTCCAGGCACACTGCTGCAAGTGTTTACATTAAGTATCCTACACTAGCCGGCAGCGGAGGTAGTAACAGCGCTGAATCGTCTGTGTAAAAGGGACAAGGTGGGCAAGGTGGGTCCATGGACTTAATGGGTGTGACATTTGTAAAACATGTTATGTGTGCAACCCACTGGCAGGAGGGTTAAAAAGCAGCTGGCAGCAGTTAGCAGCTACACGAAAAAAGAACAGCAGCCGAAAATGTCCAAAAATTTGGAATCTGGAGCTCCCTACCATCTGACCTGATTAACTGCCATTTAACAAATAAATGGTAAATGGTTGTTATTGCCACACTATTGCCAGTGTTATTGTTTATAAAGTGCTATCGACGATAATGTTATATGTAACTGCAGACATGGATGCTGTTGTGTTACACGTTACACCCATAACACCTCTTTGCCTCCGGAACGCTTGTGACATTGTGCTGCAGTTGTTTGTTCCTGTATAAAAAAAAGCAAAGGCGGCATATTTAGGGGACATTGTTTGCTGAGCTTTTTTCATGAGGGGGTCTTAAAGAGACAGGCGCTAAATCGGAGCATCTCAGACACAGGGTGAATGCAGGTGTTCCATCACAGACAGTTTGAGGAAAATAAGGTGTTTTTTGAACATTCAAGCAGTAAGTTGACATGTTCTGGTAGAAACCCCAAGTACAAGTATGCCCCTGAAAATTAACAAAATAGCTCTCCTTTAAAATGATCTTTTAGCAATATAGTACATGACATTTATCAGAAAAACTATAAACTATGTAACGATAAAGCCCGAATGTATCCTGTTCTTTTTGTATATGCTCATATGTACAAACACACACCTCAATATCATCGAGCAGCTCTCTCTTCCTGCGTCGGATGTTTGAAAGCTCATCCCTCTCCTCCAGGGACAGATCCTCAGGAACTGAAACACATGATGGAGAAAACAGAGCAGAGCTTAGCTATCATTTGTACACAGGTTGCATCACTATAACCACTCAGCTCACTGCACATGAGAGAAAACAGAAGTCTATTTAGCACCTACACGTTCTTAAGGAGTTCACATCCAGAGATGGAAAATCGGAAAAGGATCATCCTCCTCATGTGGTTAAGTGACAGGGCTGCTACTCAACTGACTGTTTCAGCTTGTTCAGCTGCAGCAACACATATCAAGAGCCTGCATGTTCATCTTAATTAACTAGAGAAAACGAGAAGGCGAAGGGTCTTAATTATTCCACTTGAAAGTGTTTTACCCCTCTCCTCCGCCTCCACTTGGCTCAGGGGAATATTCTATTAATAAAACCAATCCAGATTAAGTTTTCTTTCATTAAAAGTGAATTTACTAATTTAACACGGCCTACGACCCTGATTCCCGGGCTGTGAGGGTTTCAGAGCTTCCGGCGAAAAGAGGGATAGATGACTCGCTTTCTGTTCCGTGTTTCCTCCCCCTTCTTTTCCACTCTGTCTTTCTGTCTCAATCTTGTTTTCCAATCTTCTATCCCACTCCTCTCTCTCTCCCTGTGTTTCACTCTCCCCCCACGCACACTTTATTTCTCAATTTTCTTCATCTTTCTGCAGAACAGCGATTCTGAGCGATCTCGCTTCATTAAGCCAGCTTAGAGGCAGAAAACGCAAATCTCTCAACTGGAAAATGGCACATCTAATATCACAGTCGCAGCTTTGTGCCTACATGTTGCCAAAGGAGAGATATATAAAAAAACATCACTTGTTATTTTCCCTCACAGGCAGGAAGCAGCGCCAATTAAAGTAAAACAAGGTCACTGGGCTCAAGAGGAAGCATTCAGCTGGCTTTTAATTCAACAGCTTGTAAAAGAGTTGCGTTCAGGGGAGCCAAGTATTGTTATAGATGGTATTCAACGCTGAGACAAAAGGCGTTTCCTAACCTAGTTATGTAATCCTGAAGCACCGTGATGAGGGTCAGGTAAACAGCGGGAGACACGGCTGAGGGATTTCCTCTGGGGGTGATGTTTTTAATAGACAAGAGAAAGAGGGGGATATAAATGCACAATGACTGTGCATCTGAAAATAAAGATGGTAATTAGGATTGCTGGCTTCCAGCTACCTCACAGCACTTATGCAATGGGCTACAAATGTGAGCGCTCTGGATGTGGCTTTGAAGCCAATTAGGGCTCTAACAAAGTTTCAAGGCTGTTTTACACAATTCTTTTATCTTGTAGGCCTACTTGAGGACTGCTTTTTGGGTCTGTGCATGTGTCCTATATATATCTCAAACACAACAGGAGTTAACCTGGGGGACACAAGATCCCAGGAACAGTGCCTGGGTTTGAAGCCAATTTTAGATTGTGGTCAAATGTAGAATTGCAACTTCCAGGTCTGTCATGGGATGCCATGACGCCCAAAAAGGACTTTTTCCCATAGACTTACATTGTAAAAGAGATATCTTTAAATCAATGGATAAAAATGTTTTAACATCACAACCTCCGCACAATGACTGGTTTCCCCATTGGGATTTAACACTTCCACAGTCTAAAAGAGCCGCATATTTAAATAATTTTATCCTCATTCAAGTTAGCTGAGAGCTTAACCGGAAGTTAACCACCCTTTTATTGTGCACTTCCTCTGTGAGCCCTAAGATGCGGAAGATAAGAAGGTAATTTCATTTCCAATTTCCTTGGAAAACAAGCTTTGGGTGCGTTCTGAATCACATACTTTTTCTTTTGTACAGTACATACTGTTGCACGCAGTATACACACAATCAGGACATGCTATCCTTCATAACATTGTGCCAAGGTCTTTGACCCTCTTGCTCATATATCCGTTACCTTGGAGATAAAACAAAATGCTATTTGCAGTTTGCAAGAGACGGAGATCAACACGGACAGCAAAATTTTAAGTAATAACTGCATATATTGTAGATTCTAACATGTTATTTCACACCAGTAAAATTAAAAAAATATTTTATATTATGTCCTTTTTTTTGTTGGTAATCTTCATTATTATTTTCTTCACTTAAACATTAATATTCCTATAGCCTAATTACAATTCAACTTGTCAACAGTCAATTGAATGTGCTGTCATCCTTCATTACTGCTTCTGACAGCTGTCAACAAGCTGTCATCTGTCCTCAGCTCAGTCAATGTGACGTATCTTTTGCTCTGCAGAAGACTGTGAGTCAGAAATCCGACGGGATCCAGAAGGACATTCTGGTATTTTTGGCATACTGCATTTGACATACCATGAATTGGGACATATTCATCATGTTCATCTGGCATACTAAATAGTGTGGTAGGCTGGGTACTGGAAGTTTTTTAGCTCCATGCTCCGCTGAGCAACTCTCATAAGAATGAACAGGGCCCTGCCTTCAATGCCGTATCCAGTTCTCTTTATACATCACTGGGGGGGAGGAATCAATGCATTGTTGCGCTGGGTATGACATTTTGGGAAATACTCTTATTCGATAGTTAGATGAAAAATTTATGTCAATCTTATATTTGTCCAGAAAATATAAGGCTGGAGCCAGCAGCCGTTTAGCTTAGCTTAGCATAAAGATTGGATGTGGGGAAGCAGCTAGCCAGGGTCTGTCTGAGGGTATGAAAAAAATCCTACCAGCACCTCTAAAGCTGACTTATTAATATCTTGTTTGTTTGATTGGATTCTGCTACTTTCAGATGGCTAGCTTAGCTTTTTGTCTGTGCTGCTAGTCTTTCTGCTAAGCTAAGCTAACTGGCCACTGACTGCAGCCTCATATTTAATGGACAGACATGTGAGTGGTAGCTTATCAATAGACCTTTTCACAGCAGACATTTTCACTTGTCATAGTAGTTAAACTAATATCGTTATGGCTCGGTGCCGTGAAGTGTTAAAGTGACAGTGAGCCATCATGCACGATACCAGCAACCTGAAATGCAGTCATTTTAAAAGTCACTGATTACACCTTTCCTTTCCCTTCTATGATGAGTCAAAATGTCTGCTGTGAAGAAGCTCTATGTTCTCATCTATCTCTTAGCAGGAAAGGAAATAAGGGTATTTGTGGGACTACTCCTTTAAACTCACTGGCAAATGAGGGCATTAAAATGAAATGTCAAACTCTTTGACTCAGATACAACCAGTTTCATTTTGACAAAGCCTGAGGGTCGATGCATTTCCTCTCTTTGTTTTGCTGGTTAAAAAAAGACAAAAAAGTACTTGGCCTGAGGAGACACTCTAATTAAAGGTCAGCATTTTAAACCTCAAAAGCTCATTTTTGCTGCCACTACACTGCTCATATTTTGATAAAAATAAGAGATTACACATTTTGCTACTAAATGGCCCGAGGTTTGAGCACATGATTATTAAATTCATTCATGAACTGGTGTGACAGAAAACAAGCATATACCAGACTATATTTTGCAGAGCTGAAACACCACCTAGCGCCATAATGCTCTGCGCAAACATACTAAACTAAATGGTGAACAAGGTAAACATTACCTGCTACACATCCTCTTGTGGTTAAATTAACATAGCTTTGTCATTGGGAGCATGTCAGCACCACTGTGCCCAGGACAGCCTCTCTCGCTGCTAGCAAGGCTGTAGACTCAAACAAAATGTCAAAAATACATTGGTTCTTGCTTCTTAAATGGGGAAAATATGTGGTATGCAAAAACGTTAAATATCGAGATAATGATATTTCTTCCTAGGCTGTTCCCATGCACTGTTTGTATGTTTTCTTACGAAAGAAATGCACCAATATTAGTACATATCCTGCATAATCATGAGCCAGTTACTAATGTATAACCTATGCATATGGAAAGGCTACACTCACAAGACTAATGTGCTGGCATGAGTAAAGAATAAAGAAGGAAGCAGTTGCACTGGGAGGCAGGTTGGGGTGGTGGATGGATCACAAAACACAGGATCTTCTCACAAAGACTTTCCCCAGGAAACCAGTGTTTGAAACCGCACTCTCCCTTCCTACAGCAGACGTCCACCCTGCATCACTGCTTTTTGGTTTTGCACCTTCAACACCGCCACAACACACCTGACACACATCCATGCATGGCTTTCATTACTGACTTTGACGACCTATACACTCCATTGTTTAAATCAATCATAGTTTCATAAATTCTGGTGGTTTTAACTAAATCTTTTGTGTGGACTTCCTACTTGTTACATTCACTAAGCCAGTTTGTGACCAATGGCGGCTCATCTGAGAACACCTCCGTAACTTAACGTTGATTGTGTTACTTTACATTGTGTACATAACATAATTCGTGGTGTGCTACATCGTAGGATATCATACGAACCTTTGAGTGTACATTTTCGGAGGATATCATATCATATATTGTTAAATGAGGATACGTTGGACTTGTAATATACAGATATTAAAGTGTATTCAGTTCTCCTGTTTTGCAACATCGTGCTTTTTGAATAAAAAAAAAAACAGGAAATTATTCCAACATTCTTTTATCAAACAAACTGAACACTGAGCTAAACACAAAAGGCACCAAAGAATAATGACAGTTAGATTTTAAAGTGCAGTTTTCTACTAATACTTTCATTCAACTAACTCATAACATCCCTTAGTGCAGTCTACTGGAAGTTGGCATTGGGATCATGACAAAAGAACGATATATTGTGCAGCTCTAATAAACTTTCTACTAATACTTTTTGGTTTTGAGCTGATGCTTGGACAAAGCAAGCATCTGGAATATGTTAAAGGAGCTATATGTAAGAAATCTAAAGCAAATAGTCATAAAATCCTCCTAATATGTCACAGAGACAGCAACCGGCAACAATAGTACAGCCAGAATATTCGCATTTAAAAAATTTTTTTACAGTCCGCAAATCATGTTTANTCTGTAGGGGAGGGGGGGCGGACATGACTCGCGGCAGTATTTTGAATTTGAGTGCAGTAATCGTTTTGGCACATTCTTACATACAGCGCCTTTAATTTGTGATAAACAATTTATATTTTCCCACCATTGACCAAACCATTACCAACAGTCAATAATAATCAGCAGATTAATCAATAATCGAAAAAAATCATTGGTCACAGCCCTAATATTGGGATTCTTCTTTGTCTTTTTTAATATGTTGCTCGGAGGAAGATGATGAGCAAGCAACTCCATGTTTTCCAATAGCCTGAGGCCATGCATTAGCTAATGGAGATGTCCACTGGCTGCAACAATGTGCATGATTAGAATCTTAACTCATTACAAATCTAATGAAAAGCAGAGGATGCTCCCTTTAATAAAAGCCTGCCACCACTAATGGTAAAGCATTGCCATTACCCTCCAATCCAGGTCTCTCTTACTGTATTATATACTGTGATATATGTCATTTCAAAGCACACATCTGATAATAGAGATGACTGTAAAACCAGGGCGAAGGTCTCTGGTCCAGTAGATAATCTTGTTTAGTGGTGGGGGGCTCTTCTACAGAGGTGGTCCACCAATTACATTATTAACACACCTCCCCCTGTGACCTTCTATGACTCATTCGGGAAATGAGTTTAGTGTCTTCAGCCAGCACAGAGGGAGTCATGGGGCTGGTTGTTACATCCACAGACTCAAACAGAACACAGACACGCTTGAGTAGTAATCTACTAAAATCATTTATGGTGTGAGTCATTGCTTTGTAGTAAACAGTAGACCTTGGGAGGGTCATAGCGGTGAGGCGCTGACTTTAATGTGTGCGTGAAACCTAGACTTGAAGCCCATTTTAACTGTTCAATGAAATCTGCTATCTGAAAGCTCAGAAATCCACTGCACAGAGCGATGGGTTGAGAGGGTCCAAAAGGTTTAAACTCCAACATGTGCACCCTGGAACAAGAGGCTCCAGTAATTTCCTCCCTAAAAACAAAATCCCTCAAAATCTACTTTTAGGAGTAAATCCCCTGCTGCTCTTCACACCCAAAACTAACAACTGTCCCCGGCCACCCACTGAAACCCGCGGCTTTGATGGCATTTAGACTAATGCTGGGATGCTTTGCACAAACCCACACCAGTCTGCATCAACCCTCAGCTTCAGAACTTTCACCGTGTCTATTGTGGTCACAAATCAATATGTATTCAAGCTATTTGTTGGAGTGGACAGACGGATAAAAAATAGGCACTGAGAAGTGATTCAAGGACTTAAAACCGGTATTCATACCAGTTGTGAGGTACTCAGAGCACATGAAGCTCAGAGTGAAAATCCCACGCTCACTTAACACTGGCTGTGGTCTCAGTTTTCACGGACTCGTGTGAGTGAGAGAGGATTTGTCCAGATCTACTGACTTTAAACCAGAGACTTTAACGGCTGTGATGTCTTTTAAAGTGGATGAGCTTTAAAAAAAGATAACCCTGTTACCCTGGTTGGCCCTGCAGCGTGCTGAGACACATGCAAGGATGCAGGGAGGCAAGGGAAACTTCCTCTTGGATCCAGAGTCTAATCTGAAACCCGCCGTCCCCAATCCCTCCAACAGTAGTCGAAGACATGCTCTGCATTAAAGCCTGGGTCCTACACACAGACAGACAGACAGACAGACAGACAGACGTGCATAGAAGTGCACATGAGCACATACAGACTAAGGCCAGCTGGCACTAATCCCACACGCTTGCCCTCCCCGCCGTTCTGTAAACCCAATACGAGTCTGTTAGAGCGGAAGTGTGATGTATAACCGCATATACCCAGATGTTGCGGCCGACCAGCCGCTGCCTGCCTTTAACCTACTTTTGCCTCAGTGATGAAATGATGTGACATTATGTGCAGCAGCATATAGTCTGGCAAAGCCGTCTGCAGAGGCACTTTGGCTCTGAGCCACAGAGCAGGAATGCCGGGACATCAGCACAAAGGCCAATGTGAGGAGGCAAAGGAGGTCACGATCCAGACGGGGAAAGGTCACGCACGCAGGAGGCAACCTGCATGTGCAAAAATGCATACTGCCACATAGCAACATCATTCAAAAATTTGAGTTTGTATTAATGAATAAAACTTAATAATACAATTAATAAAACTGTGTCATTCACTCAATATGTCAAGATAAGGATTATACTTGACACTTTGGGACTTAGGGCTATTTCTTTTTAAATATGAAACTAGCAGTTCTTGTACATAAATGTCAGGAGTTATAATGGACTGAATCAAGAGAGAGCGGGGTGGACTGTGAGTAAGATAGGGTAAGTGACAGCACAATATAGTGGAGAAGAGAGAGGAATCATGTGCACATGCAAGAGGATCAGAAAATCTGCATCCGCATTGCCATGAACCACTGTGCGCACTAGGCACACGAAAGAGGCACAGCCCGCTCTGCCGAACCTGTCGTGCACAAGACGACAAACTATTGAAATAACAGACAGAAGAGAAAAAGGAGGAGTGGTGTAAGGAAACATGTCAGCTGTTGGCTTGTAAATATTATCTTAGTATTAAAAAATATATTATAACTGTTACAGTGGAAGAGTCCTAACCCCCCTGGCACAACTTCTAAGTTAAAGGATTTAATGGCTTTTCTGCCACCAGGAAAAAATCAAGTACACACTCAGAGCAAAATTTGAGACCCCTTTATCTCCTATATTAACTCTCTAAGTCTTTCTTCTTTTTTGCTGCCATGGGTTGGGTTAGGGTTGGCCTCGGACAGAAACTGTGCAGGGTCATGTGGGGTCAGGCCTGATTTTTTGGCCCCATTTAGAATTCTAGTCCTTATGATATTTAATTAAATAGTTCCCCACGAATAGTGCTGCCACATTACGTACTTAACATAAAATTATGTACTTTTCGTGAAGTTACATAGGTTTAGGGGGAAAAAAACGTGATGAGATCATACTTTACAATAACTCACAGTTCACTTGGTTTCACACGAGACACAAACACCTGTCTCCAGGGAGAAAGTCTTGTGTTTGCTCTTTGTTCTCTCCTTCTTTACTCCTGTCAACGCATTGGTCACGTGATTGCACCCTTCCTGATTACGTGAGTTGTACACAATTTACTGGCTCGTGATGACTACATGGGTTATATATGAATTCTGGTGAATTACTTCTTGTAGGTGTACATACAAACAGTGCTTGAGAACAGCCTGAATATGTATTTTTTTAGTTGCTTTTAAAGACCAGGAAAGAGCAGAACTTTACAGACATTTTAGACAGCAGAGGTTACAGCTAAAATGTTAGGGAATTACAATACTAGAGGGTGTTTGTGAATATTATGGATATGGAAGAAACCCCACTGCCACACATGTATGTTTCCATGGGAGCTGTAGTTGATTTAATTACAGGTTGTTTAAATTTCAATTAATTGCTTTTTAACTGCAAGTGCTGTTATAGATGCTCATTTGTCATAGAATACAGAAAGTAAACCCCTGCAACATATTTTTCAGAAAGAGAGATTACATTGAGATAAGCTAGAGGAAGGAGAACAAAGCATTTAATGAGGAAAACAACAAAATATTTTCATTTGATATTAGTCTCCTTTAAAATCTCATCTAAAATGTGCTATCTGCAAAACTCTTAACTTCATGTAGGTACCTCTTGTTTCTATGTTCATTCAGCCATGATGGCTACAGCTCCTAATGATGAATACCTAAAGTTCTTCTTTGTGTTTTTATGGGGGGTTTTTTGCTACAAGCTGCTTATGGTGCTGAAAACCTGATTATTATTTTTTTTACAATTGCAATTTCCTAAAGCCAAAGGTGACATCTTTAAATTTCTTGTTTTGTTTGACCATAAGTCCTAAACCTAGAGCTATTAAATTTAATGCCATATCTGAAATGCAACAAATCATCACAACTGAGAAGCAGGAACTAAAGATATTTAGCATTTTCGCTTGAAAAATGACTAAAATGATTAATTGATTCTCAAATGGTTGTCAATCTTTGTTCTGTTGATCAAACACTTGAAGAAAAATCCATTAACTACAGTCATTTCAGTGTGCCATACAGCACAGAGAAAAAAAGAGAAGAAAGGAGAAGAAGAAGAAGAAGAAGAAGAAGAAGAAGAAGAAGAAAGGACAGACCTACCATACAGAAATCAATTAAAATAGAAAACAGAAGTTTGTGTGTATGCTGACTCACTATTGTGCTATATTAATTAGGTACGGGAAGAAGCAAAACTATTTCTGAGAAAACATCAGAGACTTTTCTTGCGTAAGTAGCACATTTTGTTTTAATAACCACATGACTTTCTTTCAAGTTGTATGAAAAAGTTATTTGTGTTGTGTGTGGTATCTGTGCCTGTGAAATCAAGCATAAGTACAGCGCACTGTGCTGCAGCCTGTTCAGTAATAATTCAGTATCAACAGTCCTGGCTGTTGCGTGAGAAGACAGATTTGGGGAGCTAATATGGCTTCTAGTTTTTTTAACTACATCTGGGGTCACGAGGAGAATCTGGGGTTTGGGGAGCTGAAGAGCCCTCACGCTGATTGCTCTGGTTAATCTGCCGTTTTGGGGAGGGACCTCCTGCTGTGAGTGCATTTGTGTGACTGTGTATTTGCATAGGAGGTGGTCTGCACACCATGTCCTCCTTATATCACACATCTGCTCGGCATCATTACTATGTCAATATTTGATTCGATAGACACCGCCGGCAGAATCTGAGGGGCTTCCACTGCCATATGCTGGCGGCCAAAGTAACCATAATCTGATGATTTGATCGGCCTGAGAATGAATTAGATGGATGCTGTTTCTCCTGGCGTCCGAGCAGGATGAGGGGCTTTCACAGGCTGAGTGCAGTCCAAGTGGCTCCCTGTTCGCTCGCTAGATCTCAGATGATCATCCAGGTTTCATGCAGAATTTAGCGGCAAGCTGTAAAAGCTCAGTCTACAAAGTCTATGTTAATATATTTCACTTGTATTCTCTCACGGTGCTGGAATATATAGAATTTGACAAAAAGTGGCTGAACACTGGGGTTAGAGTCTCTCCAGTACTATCTGACAGATAAATGTTTACGTGTATAGTACTTCCGCACTATACATATATATATTATAATGCACCAAAACACTAAGACAAATTCTTTGTCTATGTGCAAGCCCACTTGGTAATAGAACTGTTACTGATTTCTGATGTGCATCTACATAGTTCACATTACTTACAATCAACTACCTGTGTTTTGTGTTAATTAGCAAACATACTAACATGCTTAACTAAAGTAGTGGACATGGTTAATATTATACTTGCCTAACACCACTTAGCACTGTCATTATGAGCATGATGGCCAACTCCGTCAAACATGCCACACTGCATACTATGGATTGTAGCTGCCGTTGTCGGAGTCTGAGTTCCATGCCAGGAACTGTAGTGACAGTCTTCCCAGCCACACACACAGTGACAGGGCTAAGTGTTAGCATTACATGGCTAATGTTTAACAACAGACTTGAGACATTTTGGTGTTGGTGTGAGTTTGTTGGGACCATCCGCTGCTGCTGCATTAGCTTGTGCTAACAGGGCAGACACTGAGCTGACCGTTCACCAAGGAGTCGCTTTGGACACGGCAGCAACAGAAAGTTTGTTGGGTCAGTGTGATGGCTTGTTGTTGGATGTTAGCCACTGCTGCCTATGTTAGCTCGTGCTAACTGGGCAGATGTTGAATTGACCATTCCCAGAGGAAAGTGACTCTGGAGACGGCAGCAACAGAAAGTTTGCTGATCGGGCAGGAAGTCGGGATGATCATTTAACGGTATCAAGTACCGATACCCTAGTACTGTGCGACCTCACATTACTGCTAACTGAAGCTGTAGACTGTTCTAGCATTCTCTTGCTATTAAAATTCAAGCTTCAAAGTGTCACACCTAACTTGGAAATAATCCTGGCCTCAACAAAAGATGAAAAACATGGATGTGACAATTTTTGAAAGGCGACATATATTTGTTGAGGGATCATTTCCTGACAGACACCACTTTTGTTTCCTGTGGGTGTCAGGTGACTGACAGGAAGCAGAATGAATGTAAGGCTTTATCTGATATGAACATGCTCACCTCCGTTATTGTGATAGATATCTAGCTTGGGAGGCAATTTTGAAATCTCTATTGGGTGCTTTTCATTCTGTACATAACAATGAACGAGAGGAAATACGTTTTGATAACTCTGATGATACTGACGATGTACAGACGCCAGCAGGGAGAGGGTCAACCTGGATGATTGGCACTGACTTCAAACCTTTCAGTGTGCAGTTCTGTTGATCAGGACGTGCTCTGTGCCCGTGTTGGAGGCTCTGGATGTTCCTGTGATGGTTGTGCGCCTGCCTGCAACAACACTGACTTTGGCGGACCACCCCAATCCTATTCACAATGACAGCAGAGCTTTGATCGGAACAACAGAAACCACCCACAAAGTTTAAATAATTGGCCTCTCTTGGCTCTAAGTTCATCACGGCCCCTTGTAGATGGATCGTGTCTAATATCAACCTGTCTCTTGGCTACCTGCTGGATCAGAGAAGCTCTGTGCTCACCAAGTGTATTTGAAAAGGAACAGAAGAGAAAATACACTTGATCATGGAAGAAAAAGTGCAGGAAATGAAATGAAAGAATGCCAGGACATGTTATTAAGGTGAGAACGAGCTGGCCGTTGGTGTGCGTCTCCATTTCTATTGAGTCAGAAGCCAAGAAACACACGTCTCCCCTCCAGACTCTCTCTCCGAACACCCCTCCCTCATCCTGTCTGTATGGTCAGCTGGTCCCTGTTTTCTCTTAACCCTCCTTCCATTGACATTCGGTGTGGATTACTTGAACACAGTGTATCTCTGCTGCCCTTAATGTCTGTTTGTGTTCCTCCCCGACTCCCGCTCATTTAATTTGCCGTTCCTTTTGTCTCCCATCTGTTCTCTGTCTCGCGCTTAAAGAGCTTCCCCTCTCGACAGCTCCGAGCGATAACTCCGGGCAAAGCGTACTTCTATTCACAACAGCAGAAATGTTGCCTTGCAATGTCTTGTATCCCCCCCCCCCCTCCACCCACCCAACACACACACACACACACACACACACACACACACACACTCTCTCTCTGCCATGGTGATGGGAACATGTCGGGAAGCCTCCCTACTCTCTCTCCTAATCAGGTCCATATGTAGTCTTCTCTCACTTAAGTAGTGCAGTTTGTTACAAGCTCCGGCCCAATCCCTGCACATCACGCGCCAGCACTGTCTGTGTTTGTGTGTATTTGTCTTGTTGCATGTGGTATAATGCACTGTATGTTTAATCTTCTAATGTTGCACCACAAAAACCCATAATCTTGGCAGTCAAATGAATTTCTGTTCTTTCCAAATCTCCCCCTAAGCCTTTAAACAACACAGCCAGCCTGCCGGGTCAACCAACGAGATTGTAAAGAGTGCATTTTAGCACATTTTTTTGGCGTCTGCGTCGACACACATAAGAGACACGTTTTGCCTAAAACGTTGCAGACAGTCATTTCAGGCTACTGGGGTGTTGCAGGAAATTTGGAAGTGGTGAATTCAATCCAGCTCCATGTTTTTATACCCAAGGGGGAATTCTTTCTGTAGCAAGGTGAATAAAACAGATGTGAAGTATGAAAGGCCTTCACATAAAAGAAAAGGCTTTAAAATGATTTTGTGTATAGCTAGACATAGACTCACCATGCAGTATGTATTTTATGTATTCTAGCTGCCCTTTACAGTCTTACACTGTGTTACCAGAATACCAAAGGCAAATTTTAATTTCATGTTATGTAATAGACGATAGAGTTTTCTTATCTTATCTGAATGGTCAATTATTCTTTGGTTTGGGAGATACACTTATTTGCTTTGTTGGAAAAAATGACATATCTATTCGATAAAAAATTATACTGCTGACTGCTGGTAAATTTAGCTTAGCATAAAGACTGGAAACAGAAAGAAACTTCCCCTATCAAAAAGGTAGCAAAATTCGCCTTTTAATAGTCTGTGACTTTGGCTGTCTTCAACTTGGGTCATGTTTACCATGTTCAACAGAAGAATCCACATGAACGCCCCCCCTCTTGTGGTGTTCGCAAGTTTGTATCATGTTTGCTGACGTTTTCAGAAATGGCGGAGGCCACGATAGTTCATTTATCGGTGGATGGTAAGTTAATACATTATAATTTTAGTCATATGGAGTTTTACTTTGTATTTATTTCATGTCTGAAGAAAATGTTGATATTCCCAACAGCCTCATCTGTTTCCTCTGTCACTGTGCCTTTGCATTTCCTGTATTATCTTATATATGCTTGCTAAATTGTTAGCCTCGGTGGATTCTAGACGCCAACAGTAGCATCCATGTTGTAGCTGCCTAGCAGCGCCTATCACAACTAAACCACCTGAACGCCAAGCATATAGTGTACACAACTTCCCATGTTGTAACCACACCTAGACCTACATTTTTTGTAGGAATTAAACAAACAAGATGAGATAACAAACTAGCTTTAGGTAGTATTTTTGTCATCTCTAGACGGAGCTAATCTAGTTGTTTTTGCGGTTTCCAGTCTTTTTACTAAGCTACGGTATCGTTCACTTTGCTGTGGGTTTTTATTTAGCATATAGACATTAAAGTAATTTTCTTGCCTGTCGGAAAGAAAGGGAATAGAGATGTTTTCTAAACTGTTAACTATGTCTTTAACTACTCATGGCCAACTGTGAAATTGACTTTTGCATTTTTCAGAGATAATGAAAAATGCCATACAAGTTCCAAGAGGCCATGGTGACAACTTAAATGGTCCTGTTTTGTCTGAACAACAGTGCAAATCCTGAGGATATTTACTTCACTGTCATTGAAAGCTAAAAAAAAAAAGGCTGGAACCAGTGAATTCTTTGTAATTTTTGCCAAAATAGTTGCAGATAAATTTTCTGTCCATTAACTACTATACTAATCATTTTAGCGCTAATGCATTTTACCTATAAGCAGATTCTACATACTGCACATCTCCAGAGACGTTAGGTAGATGCAACATGCAGATGCAGAGAAGCACAGATGTCTCAGTTCTATTCTGCTGCTGTCTGGCCACTCAGCACCGACCACTTACAATAAGCCAACCAGCCTCCCTAAGCGAAGTATAGCTAGGGAGCAGCCGCGGCTCGCCTCAAGTGACAGTCTGATGTCTTCCCACACACTTACCCTACAGCCACAACAAAGGCCATACCCTAATCGCACCACCTTCCCCTTCTTACCAGCTAATCCCCCTCAGAACTACAGCACTAGGCGCCAAGAAATCACACATACTGTATGTTGATTCAAAAAGCCACCTTAGCTTGGGTTTCATGCCTGCTGGGGTGAACGTGATATGAAATAATTGCATGCAGTCAGATGTCCATTAGGTTTGAGTAGATGATTGCAAAAAAATGCAGAGAAGAAAGGCACTGATATTTCCAATCAGAAAGGCGAGGCATGGTACCGCACACAGACACTGCCATGTGTGCGCCATTAAAAAGGCCCCTACAGACGGAACAGTAAGTGCTGCAGTCAGATACCATTTGTTATTTCAGCGCACACTCACACATTCAGTCCAAAGAGAATAGAAGAATTGAAGGAAAGGCCTTTTCCATTTAAGTTTTCCCACGGTCAGATAGACAGAAGAGTGTTGATGGACACAGCGGGGTTATCATGACACTCACACAGGAAATATGGTCACAGAAACCCCATTAACAAACATTTCAACACATTCTGTGGCGTCTGCACCCACACATATACAAGTCATGATTTTTCCAGGAGTCTCAGTCGTCGCAGATGTCTTTATTCAGAGGTAAGACGTTTTTAAAAGGTGAATTCTATCCAAAACAGCCCTTTACTCAGCTTATATTAATCCCTTGACTGCAGCATCACAAAGCTGCTATAAAGAAGAGAAAACAAAAGAAAGCCAAAGTGTTAAAATTCATGGCTTCCATCCAGCCATTCAGTGAACCGCTTTCCGGACGATTTCTGCTTCTGTGATTTTTCCACTTCTCCATCCAGCTATACGATGATGCTAAAAATAGACGCGTGACTAATAAAAACACTTAGGATTTCAAGCCTGTTGCTGATTTTCAGCCATTTCGAGGCCAGGCCCTGTCTGCTCTATGGCACGTAAACGGAGCAGAGAAGCGCCAACTCTGATTAGTGAGCGCAGTAAACATGTACTAATGAATCCCGGGCTACAGCTGAGCCCCGCCAATAATGCACAGTGGCACCATTTATAGTTTCATTCAGTGTGTAGATAAGTTTAGCTGAGAAATATGGGCCATATGTGCAGGTTGGTCTCTCTTTGCTCACCATTATTCCACCAATTATGTACCATACTGAAATGACAGGTTTATCAAAAGTTCAGAAACTTCATCATCCTCTCCTTACTTTGGGGCCCTGGGTAATCAGAAACTCTGATGACCCAAATGCAGCTCCCCACCATGGATGGATTACTGGACAGGCCTACTAAGCACAGGCTCAGGGGCCCAAATTGTCAGGGGGTCCCCCTGGCCTTCACTTGCAAAATGATAAATGTCAAATTAACATGTACCGACCAGGAAGAGACTCAAAATGACCACACTGAGACTCAGAATGACCACAAAGAGACATAAAATAATCAAAAGGAGACATAAAATGACTATTGAACAACACAAAACAACCAAAAAAAGACACAATATTACCTCAGAGACCCAAATGGCTTAAAAAAGATACAAAACTACCTCAAGGAGACACAAAATGACGACAAAAGCGACACAAAACAAATACAAGGAGACAGAAAACAACAAGAATGAGACACAAAATGACCACAAAGAGACCCAAAACAACAACAAGGAAAAACAAAATGACTAAAAAGCAACACAAAATAACCAAAAAACACCAAATTTCCTCAAAATTACCTCAAAGAGCACTTAGACACAAAATAACCACAAGAAGACACAAAATGACTACAAAAGCCACAAAAAACAAACAAGGAGAGACATAATTACCAAAAAAAAAAGACAAAAAACAAACACAAGGAGACACAAAATGACTAAAACGTGACACAAAATAACCAAAAAGACACAAAATTACCAAAATAAGACAAAACAACCACAAGGAGACACAAAATGACTAAAACATGACACAATAACCAAAAAAGACACAAAATAACCACAAGAAGATGAAAAATGACTACAAAAGCGACACAAAACAAACACAAGGAGACACAAAATTACCTCTAAGAGACACAAAACCACAAAAACACGCATAATGACAATGACATGCAAAACCACCACAGACTCTGTGTCTTGCTCCTTTGTAGGAGAGGTGGTGGGTCCTTTGCTTATCCCTGCCCAGGGGCCTATTGTCTCATACTCCGCCCATGCTCCCCACATACTATTTCAGCCTCAGGAGAGGTGGCTTATTGGAGCCTTAGCTGTTCATACAGTTTATATATCATTTATTAATCCTACAGAGTATCATGACATCTGTTCACTCTTTGGTCCACTAGTGCAGAACAAATGACAGCCCCAACTTTGAACATATGTTGAGCAGTTTGCACGCATATTGTACATGCAGGCGTGAGAGCGCTGTACTTAATGCACACACATGAGGGTAATGTGCACATTTGTTGGCATGCAAAAAGAATCAGCACCTCAGAGCTATAAAGCAGTTTGACATTGGATGGATTCACAGCCACTGAGCTGAAAGGTCCATAGAAAATGGTTTTGACATTATACGTTTTGCTCATAGTCATATGATTTAGTATGAAGCTACTTGGTCCTGATTCAAAACTATGAAGTTATCATAGTATGTTTATATTTAGCCTGTGGTTGAATTACTCAGTGAATTAATTGGCTCCTGATGAAGGTGTAACTCTGACTTCAGCTGCTGTACGTGACTGGTGGAGACAAATTTAGCGCTGAGTGCTCGTGTTGCGATACCAGCGTATCAAGGTGTGCGTGTGAACAGTGTTAAGTGAGGCAGCGAGGGTGTGAGCGAGAGAACGAGAGCTCTTAATTATTTCAACATTTATGGTAAGTTATTTTAATAGCTGCACGGTGTTGCGCATTATCTCTCTGGGCTGGTGTCGTATGTTTCCAGTTTGATCACAGACAGCGTGCCTCTGTGCTCCCTGACATCCTGTCACATGATTCAGTGACCGGTGTCTCTTTGACTGGCCTCGTCTGTGGTGGGTGGAACATGTGATTGACTCAGTTTTCAGGGGATGTTTATGGTCTATGACTATGGCATGGTTTAAATTACAAAAAGGCAAATCCTACGCTGTGATTTCAGAATGACATTACTTCCAATAAGCTTCTGACACATTTAGACCATGACCACATACTAACACACAAGAAAAATAAGACATTGTTTGTGCAAGGTTGACTCCCTTTTTCCAGAGTAAAGCTGGTAAGTGTCCACAATATGAAGGGTGGATCATGAATATGCTCAGTTAGTTTCATGCTAATTTGCCCATTAGACTTTGATATGTCTTGTGTGCATGGATGGATTACTGAAGGGGCCTACCAGACACAGGTCAAGGGGCTCAAAATATCTGGGGCACCCCTGGCCCTCACCTGCAACTATCACTCAGATTAACACATACTGACCAGTAAGACTCCAAATGACCACCACAAGGAAACACAAAAACTGCAAATAGACACAAAAAACTACAAAAATGGGAAAAAACAACCACAAGCAGATACAAAACAACCAAAAAGGACAAGAGGTGACCTCAAAGTGACACAAAACAACAATTAAAAAAAAGCCAAAGTGACCACACAGAGACACAAAATGACTACAAAGAGGCACAAAATGACTACTACGAGACAAAACGACCACAAAGAGACACAAAACCACAAAATAATTCATAACGACTATTATAAGATGCAAAACAACCCCAAGACGACACAACCCGAAAAAAGGAACATAAAATGACCTCAAAGAGACAAAACAACAACAAAGAAAGACAAAATGACTACAGTGACACAAAGTTACAACAGATATGACTATTAAGAGGCACAGAATGACTACAAAGACACACAAAACGACTACAAAGACACATGAAATGACTAGAAAAAGACACAACATGACCACAATGAGACACAAAACCACAAAATGATTCATAAGAACTACAAAGAGACCCGAGGGAACTGCAAATAGACACAAACAACCAAAGAAGACAAAATGACCACA
The DNA here is from genome assembly GCF_006386435.1 of Epinephelus moara. Taxonomy (NCBI): domain Eukaryota; kingdom Metazoa; phylum Chordata; class Actinopteri; order Perciformes; family Serranidae; genus Epinephelus; species Epinephelus moara. Next base: position 23,710,081 of record NC_065518.1, on the reverse strand, counting down.
CAAAGACACAAAATTAATTCAACACACACACCCACTACAAAGAGGCACAGAATAACTACAAAGAAACACAAAAGGATGACAAAGACACATGAAATGACTACAACGAGACCCAAAACTACAAAGTGATTCATAAGAACTGCAAAGAGATACAAAATAATAAAAAGGAGGCACCACCACCACAAAGTCTGTGTGTCTTGCTCCCATGTAGGTGGCGGGGCCTTTTGCATATCCGTGCCCAGGGGCCCATTGCCTCATAATCTGCCCATGCTTGCGTACAATATCATCCTGATGCTGGCATTGGAGGAAATGTCATGGGGTCATTAAAATCATTAAGACTCATTGTCCGATGAGCATGAGTACACAAAGCAAAGTTTATGGAAATCCCCAACATGTAATGTAAGGTCAGTGTAATAGGTCAGACTGGGTCAAGGCAAAGCTTCTTGGTTCAGGTACATCCAGACTGTTCAGACATTAGAATAACGTGGGAAAAGAAAAGTGGAAGTCCAGATGACCATCCCTCCTGGCTCACGCTAATCTCTCACAGTTTAACTGACAAACTGTTATCAGACTATGGCTGTTTGTTTACACCACACTGCCTTCAAGGCCCAGGAGGCGGTTTGGATTATCAGCTCAGAAGCATCCTGCATATGGGTTTCAGCACACATATCATAGAACTAATATCAGACTCGGAGCTGCAGCCATGTGAGCAGTAATCCTGGTGAGACGTGCAGCAACATTCAGCTTGATCACGTGGTCAGGTCTGTGGCACCAAATATGCCGACTATAACCACTTCCTCTTAGTTCAGTTGATTTTTACCTTTTATGACTGTTTCAATATTTACTGTTGGGTAATTACAGCCAAATGCGACTTTAATATACTTAACCTCCACCTGCAGTATTACTATATGCTTTTATATACATGTGCTTAAAGGGACAGTTCACCCCCTAAATCAAAAATATAAAATATTTTTCCTCTAACATTTAGCCCTATTTATCAGTCTAGATCGTTTTGGTGCGAGTTGATAAGTGTTGGAGAAATTGGCCGTAGAGATGTCTGCCTTTTCTCAGATATAATTGAACTAGATGGCACTCGGCTGGTGATGCTCAAAGTTCCAAGGAAATACATTTGAAAAACTCAGCAGCAATGTCTGACCTGGTTACTCAAGATAATCCACAGACCTTTTTGTGATCAATTTCATGTAGGAACTATTTTCTTTCCACCAAACTACACCTGCCAGTCGCATCACCGCGTACAGAGAAACGTGCATCTACTCATGGACAAGAGGCTCGTGCTTGTGACACTACAACATTACTTAGCTAGCTCAGTGGTGCTAGGTGAGCTAGCAGTGTGCGGTGATACAGTTGGCGGGTGTAGTTCGGTAGAAAGAAAGTAGTTCCTACATGGAACTGCTCACAACAGGGTCTGTGGATCATCTTGAGTAACCGGGTCATGATTTCTGGAAAGAGACACTGTTGTTGAGTTTTTCAAAGGTATTTTTTGGTGCTACGGGCACCACAAGCGGAGTGCCATCTACTTCCATTATATTTAGGAGAAGGCAGACATCTCTACAGCTGATATCTCCAACACTGGGCATCTCACAACAAAACAAATTAGACTGATAAACAGCACTACATGTAAGAGGAAAAATATGTGTTTTTGATTTTGGGGTGAACTGACCCTTTAAATGCACTTCCTGTTTTAATATACATATATTTTCTATACTGATTAGTGCATTTCAAATGATTTCTGCTGCATTTATATTCCATGTCATTGCATCATAGTGACCTCATCATACTTTCTTCTAGTGTGCTGATGGTATCACTGTACGACCAAAATATCAAAACAGGGACTATTCTCCATATGGCAGGCTGACAGTCAGATATCTTATCAATTTCCACCAGTTTGGAGGCTTCAAACAGCGGAACCAGATAGTGAGAGCAACTTCAAAGCCTTACAGCAAGACATCAAACAGATGGAAAAGGTGCATGCATGATAACATTGATGTTTTTGGGGTTTTTTACAACCATGACTTGAGCGTTTCTAGACATGTTTCTCTGCAGGAGACTCCTCATTCTCACCTCCCAACCAACCGAGTGGCACTGTGTGCATTTCCAAGGAATGATCCTTTACTATCTGGTTTTAAATCATGACAACCGACTTGTTGTTTTTCTGGGCAGGTCTGCATAAAAAACCACAGCATCCTGGTTCTGAAATACCTCCATCTCCGCACATCCGCGTCTCCTGACACACAACACACACATCCATCCATGCCGTCCATCCATCCCTGCACACGGGCTGAGGAGAGGAAACCAGTGGGGACAGAAAGAAAACAGCCTTACCGTGATTGTCTTCATCCATGTTGATTGTAGTAGTGACAGGGCAGTCCGAGGGGAAGGTGTGTCCGGTGGAAAATGTATTATGAGTGTTTTTCAGCGGGATTTCTGTGTGTTTTCCCCGCTGACAGACAGTCCGGCGTGTTGACAGGCAGATGAAGTGGAGCGGGCTGGTGCCAAGATGTCAGCGGCGGAAATGATATAAAACCAGACAGAAAAACAAGCCGCAGTCTGGGGGTGAATTAAAGGAAGGTCCGTAATAGTACAGAGTATATTTCAGAGGTGTCTGACCCGGAGCGTCTGCCTCCTCTCTGCTCCATCCTCAGCTGCTCCGTCTGCATTCACATTAGCTACACTGCAACCGCGGCGACGTCATCAAGCCCCGCCCCTGCTAATAACACCCCCACACTAAACACACACACACACTAAATGTAGTTCAATTTGAATGTATTGAATCTAAAAATACTGCAAACCGCCTATAAAATTCCAACCATGCTTAACTATGTAATTGTACAATTTCAACTGATTGCTAAGACACCCAAAATTCCCCAAAACACACTGAGGGCCCAGAAAGTTCTTAGACCTTCTGCCTAAAGCAGCTACAAGGAGTTTTAAACTGGTTATAAACTGGTTATGAAATGGTCTCAATTAACACTTTCTCCGCCAGAGTATTATTTTTAAGTTTTGATCATATTCACTAATCGTTCAAGACCCACAGAATAATTTGTTCTATGAATATGTAAACAGTATACATCAAACTAAAGAAGAAACATTCTGTTTTAATACACAAAAACACTTATTCCATTTCTTTTTTATCAACACTTGAATTTGTACATTTTCATTAAAAAATCATTTCAGACAAAAAGCTGAGATTTTCAAGTGCAAAGTCAATTTCACATTTACATTTTTTGTTTTTTTCACATTTCATTACATAAATTTGAATTCTAAAAATGAAAATAATAACAATGAAAATGATATTCTGTCTGAGATACAGCGGAACACGTTGTCACGTTCAGTGTCAATACTGTTGTCTCCCTAGTGAAGGAAATACATAAACAATATCCGATGGGTCACTTCAAAAAAGACTGAACCAGAAGGAAAAAAACTGTTGTCTCCCTCGCCTCTGTGGTTGTCGTGTACATGTGTGACTGTCACCATCATGGAGATCCCATTTCAACCCACCAAAGTTGTTTGTTTCTTCGTACAAATCGGATTAGGAAAGTTGATCTGAACAGGCGTCGTCAGAATCAGAGTCCATCAACATCTCCATGGCTTGCGCAGCCGTAAAACTTTTCTTCAGCGCTGGCATTTCATTCAGTTTACAAGCTGCTACATCTCTGTAAACAACATCTCCCACGGTTTCCAGCGGATCGTCTTCTTCTTCGTTTGTTTTTGGACTCAGCAACTTATAACAGTGAAAATACGGATTGCCAGAAAATCTCGGTAATGGCGGGGATAGTGTTGAACACTGATGCTTCAATATGACCTGCATAAGCAAATGAGATTGGCTATTTCTATACAGGTATTCTTAACGCCGTTCCCTGGGTTTGGTCCCCCTCCCAAGGTCGACCAGCTATGTGTGAGCCATCCCCATAACACCAGAACTTTTTACACAAAGATTGCCTGATAGGGCTGCTATGAAGTACCTTCATTACGCCGCCTTTGCTTTTGTACACAGAACCAAACAACCAACACATTCTGACTCAGACCTCATCACATATTGACGTTTGGTCATGGACTTTCCACGTCCAGATACGATGTGAAAGGTACCCTTGGTGTGTTGGTTGTTGAAGTTCTAGGACACAGTGTCAAGTTCTGCCTGTTACACACATTGTCTTCTTTCAAAAAACACTTCTCTTTTCACAGGAAATTTACAGTTTACAAAACCGCAAATTGATTTTTTTTTATTTTTTGGGGGTCTTCAACAACAAAAGCACGTGGTTGGGCTTAGGAAGAAATAACAGGGTTTGGCTTCTTATGGGACTTGAAACTGCTCTCCTGGGTGAAAGTTGGTGTTTGTTGGATCCATCCACCATCTCTCCCGCCCACCCTACTCAGACTTTCACCGCCTGCCACGTTTCCCCCCGACGCTGCCGAGCTCTGTTAAACTATAACAGCAACTGGACACGTATTAGGGCGACGTTAAAGGACAGCTTTTTTCATCAGTGTCTGACGCCGCAAGTCACTGTCCATGTGCTGGATTTTAATGACTTCAGAGTGAGACCAGGTTGAAACAACAGTGGCATCATGCCACCCCAGTGTATGATTTCATGCCAGCAGCATCGGCATGCAATGTGACAGATAACATAGGTGTCTGCCGCGATTTCTAAACAATAAAAATGGCATTAACATATCAATAACAATAATTTACCATCACTGTCATATGGCAGTTGATCTCATCCTCTGCACGGAGGGTAAGATGTTCCTGGACCTTATTGTCCTCCCAGTTTGCAGACATTTTCTGCTGCTGTTCTTCTACTTGAGTTAGCTGCTAACTGCTTCCAGCTGCTTATAAAATCTCCTACTGGACCGTCACACACATAGCATGTCGTCAAAAAGTCACACCCATCCTGTCCATGGTCCTGTCCTGACAGCTGTCCCTTTTACACATACATTGATTTCATGCCACTACAACTTTTGCTGCCAGCTTAAAGGAGCTATATTTAAGAAATATAAAGCAAATAGTCATAAAATCCTCCTAATATGTCACAGAGACTAAGGAATAATGTTCATATAACATACTGATCTCACCGACAACAATAGTACAGCCAGAATATTCGCATTTAAAAAAAAAATTACGGCCCGCAAATCATGTTTATGTTTTGTGTTTTGGACTGTTGCGCCACCCACCGCCATCTACCAGTCACGCAGTCAGTAGAGTCTCAGCATCAGTTAAAGTTACGACTGAGCTACAGCAGCACAGCAAGCAGCATTAGCAGTGTCCCGGTACATAGCATTAGCAGCCGGCTCCTCATGAGCTGTATCCCGGCAGCAGCATTAGCAGCAGAGAAGCCGGACTTGCTCGAACGGTCCGCTGGAAAACCAAAGATCAAGGACGCGGCGACGCAGCCCTGCCACGGCAGCCGCCCGTGGGCAAACAAATCAGTCTCCAGTGTGCCGCTGTCCAGCAACCTCGAATCTGTAGGGGAGGGGGGGCGGACACGAGTGCAGTAACCGTTTTGGCCACATTCTTACATACAGCGCCTTTAAGGTGAGACAACTCTGTCCCTCTATTACACAATTGTACCTTTTATAAAAAAACAGCAAGGTGGAATAATGCTGCAACATTTCTGCTTTGAACAAGCAATGTAAAAGGCGCACTGTGTCCGTTGTTAGCACTGCACTGCAAGCCGCCAGCATTTTGGCTAAACCATGACCATTTTTGCATGTGACATCCGAGGCAAGAGCCCTGTGTATATATTGTAAGTTTAACTTAAGGGAAAAATAATTTGTCTATTGTCTAAAATAATTTGTCTTCCGTGGACCTTGCTACAGTTTTCCACCAAATTTCATAAAAATTGGGCCTGTAGTTTTTCTGTAATCCTGCTGACAAACACACAAACAACATGAAAACATGACTTCCCTTGGTGGAGGTTATTAAGTTATTAGTGGGGTCATGCGTCCTTATTTTTCATCATTTAACTTTCATTTGTTGAGTTCAGTTACATCAGAGTCCAGTGGGGAGATTCCAAGCAAATTTTCACCCGATCATTTTCAATTTCACTTTCCATCTGCAACTTACAGACTCTCTTCAAAGTACTAAGACTTCCAGTGTGGGTTTAGTTACTCTTTAAGGTCAGAGGAAATGCTCCTTAAGTTCAGTTAAGGGTTAAACTCCTTGATCAATAATGTGAAAGGAAACACACAGGACGCACAGGAAATGTGTCAGTGTTGCCTTTTGTGTTTTTTTATCGCAGATCAGATTTAGCTGTTTTACTCCTTAAAGCCACTTTGTCCATGTATGTACATTCACATTAAATCATATGATCACATGATATTATTGATTTACACATAAGTATTTGTAATTTTATGATTTGGTTCATTTATGATCCACGCTGTCAGTGAACTGCTTCAAAAAGCCTTTCTAAACACACCTCTAAAAGTGCACACATGTCAACAGTACTTCCCTGATTCTGACCTCATGCTTCCGCCACACTTTCCTTTTTAGTGACGCAGGCGTGAGGACACCTTTGAAGGCCAAAGGAATCCAACTCATATGCTTCCTGCCTGTCCCCCGCCCATGTGACCTCATGCCTCGCTGAGGCTTTTCCAGGGAAGATCCCGACCACACCAGCAGTGATGTCCAGCAGAGAGGAAGATGAAGGCAGGACCCAGCATGTGGTCCAGAGTTCAGGAAGGGAGGTGTGCTGAGGACCCTTTGTGCAGGCGGACAATGGAGGAAAGTTACAGGAAAGGAAGTGATGTGATCAGCCTGCCCGCCTCCACCCTGACTATATTATGAAATCGGAACTGACCTGTGTCACTTCACGACCAGTGATGGAGTACATTTACTCAAGTACAAATCTGAGGTACCTGCACTTTACTTGAGTATTTCCATGGTAATGATACATGATACTTCCATTCCACCATAACCCAGAGTGAAATGTTGCATTTGGACAAACTTACACAGTTCACCCCCCCAAAGCAAAAATACATATTTTCCAATTTCTGTGGTGCTATTTATCAGTCTAGATCGTCTTGGTGCTGAGTGCTGGAGATATCGGCTGTAGAGATGTCTGCCTTCTCTCCAATATAATGGAACTAGATGGCACTCAGCTTGCGGTGCTCAAAGCACCAAAGAATACATTTGAAAAACTCAACAGCAATGTCTCTTTCCAGATATCATGAGCTGGTTACCCAAGATAATTCACAGACCCTGTTGTGAGCAATTTCATGTAGGAACTATTTTCTTTCTATCGAAATACACCTGCCAACCGAATCACTACCACCACTACCTTTTCCCAGTGGCCTCTCAAGTGATTGAGCTGCTTTCCTGGGGGCCTTGCTGTAACGTTAGCTAGCTCCATGGTGCTACTAGCTATCCGTAGATGCAAAGTTCCCTCTGCACAGTGATACTGTTCGTGGGTGAAGATGGGTACTAAGAAAATAGTCCCTACATGAAACTGCTCATTCTAGTTCCATTATATTTGAGAGAGGGCAGACAACTCTATGGTCCATATCTCCAACACTCAGCAACTCACACCAGAACAATCTGGAAATAGTACTACAGGTAAGAGGAAAAATATGTATTTTTGATCTTAGGGTCTGGGGCCTTTTATGCCCACTTGGTATCTCAGCCTTCAGTTAGTGTTTGGTTTGCTACTAACATCTGAACTGTTATCATATGAGCAGAACATGCTTCAAAAGTAGCCTATTGCCAAAAATGTTGACTTGCATCTGGTCCACAGTCTTCTCTAGAGGGTTGAACCTAAAATATACTCATTTCCCATTTGGTTTGTTGTTGTCATCTGTATGGAGCACAGTATTTTTTCCAGGCTTTAAAAGGGCTCCATGGAGGAGGCTGCTAATGCAGTGTCCTGTTTCTGTGTTTTACTGACACGAGTTTATCCAGTTGAGAAGTTAAAATTTATGTTTGGCAAGCTGTACACACATAGAGAGGAGACAGTATCACTACACATCAATATCATAGCCAACTCAGCTTTGGTTTTTATTTCACTTTCTACAGCAGTGTTCAGGTTTTGGCTTGAATTAAATTTTGTACTCATTTATTCATGAATTATCATTGTTAGTGGCCAGTTGTAACATGTGAGTACGTGACAGACCTTAAGCACACAGCCACAGTCTGATCACTGCTGCAAATCACACGGTGATGGTTTGAATTTGTTGGATTTTCCTTTTGTTTATGCAAAGCTTGAACTGTTACACAACAAGTCTGGAAACTGGTACACTACTCCCACCCTTATTTTCCTTTCTGTGGTACAAATCTCAGTGCACCTCTCCTGCTTTGAAAGTCCACCTGCTCGCAGCACAGCCAGGCTGACATAACCAATGCATGAATCCATTGTTTCATACACCAGGAATGACCTCAGTGTTACTGGAAATGAATAAAGCACAAATATACATACATTTCCAATCAGTGCAGATTTGGTCATGACATAAATCACTTATAACTTGTTAAGTATGGTCTAACTGAAGGTTCCTTGAGGTTACAGAGATTACATCACATGTTATAAATATACTTTTAACACAGTATGTTCAATAAATCAGCCTCTAATGCTCAAATGATCAAATGACCAAAGCTCAAAGACTCAGTGTGGTTTAATTACCTTTAAGTATTCATTAGTTCAGTCTCAAAAAAGACTATCAGTCTTATGATCCGATCACGTGTTACTGATACAAACTGCTGCCCTCTCCAGGGACATGAGGTTGACGTCACTTTCCTGCATTTCCTCATAAATGTCTCCTGGTTAAATGTTCTGTTCCAAATGGATGACAGCGCACTGTAAAACCGACTTTCGTTCCTAAAATAGAAATTGAATAGTCTCACATGTTTTTTTTTTCCCCTCAAAAGCTCCAGGCATAAACAAATACTGACTCCACTTCATTGGTAGTTACAATTATTGCGGCATGTTCCCATAAATACCTCCCCACACACACACCCTCAAAGGCCCGCCTGCAGCCAGGATCCAAACAGAGTGGGCTTCATATTGACTGAGAAACTTGATGATTGGACACTTGTAATCTTCATTATCCCCATCTCTCCTTTTCTATATATAGTCTATGATATTTTGACCAGTGTATCCCTCTGAAACACTCACAAAAAGTATGAAAACTGTGAGGGACATGAAGGCTGTGATTTTTGGAAATAATCGTGTGTTTAGTGCAGATGTCTGGACCAGCACAGGAAGAGGCTCCATTTCCAGTTTCTATGGAACCAAAAGGGTGGAGTCCAGCAAGAGCTCTCTCCATGCTACAATTCAATTATTTTCCTCTAATCAGTGAAACACTGGAGTTAATTAATCTGCAGTTCACAATGGGCACAGTGTTTAGTAGGATTAGGAACATTTGGAAATGAAGCATTTTGTCTCCCAAATGAACCAAGACATGTTTCAGCCAAAATAATAGCAGAGACGATGCAAGAGTCAGCCTCTGCTTGGCTCAGCCTCTCCGATTAATTTCTGACCCATAAACTTGGCCTCAGTCTGACATCATTTTTGCCCGCACTAAAATGTAGTTATATTTATTTTTCCACATTTTCAAGCCAGCAGAAAAAAACAGAACTTTGGATGGATGCACTCCATATTTTACTGGAAGCGGGTTCCTACAAGGCAGCATATGTCAGCCACAATAAACCATCTCATGTGCAGCACCAGGGACTGCATGGACTGACCTCGAGCCCTGCTGAGTGGTCACGGACGACCATGTACATGAGCTGCAGCCTGATTACAGCTAGGCACATATACATTATGCATGTATCCATGTGAGAACTAAAGACCATCTTGCACTTAAAGCGAATGTCAGCCAGAGACGTAAAGTGGAGGAGCCAATGGTCCCTTTCCTACTCCGGACACCCTTGCTTGGACTACACCCATTGTCTAACTTGGCCGTCATTGTAAACTCAACCTGTAAAGTCTCTTGAGCCAGGGGTGTAAAGTGGGCAAAGGGCAAATAGGCTCTTTTTCCTCCTATCCCCATACTTTTGGTCTTCTTGCTCAGGCCACGCCATCTTTCGAAACTTGGCCTTCATTTTGATAAAATGATGCTCCACAAATGCTCTTGCACAGTTGCGATGTTATCACATTGACAATGACAGACAGACCAATGTATAAGCACCTGGCAAAATATGCCTCTGTGGTAGTTCCCACTACAATTGGTGTCACCAGAACTACATCTAGCCATGACGACACACACATGCAGAATCACGAGGTGAAAGCAACCCCAGCTATTGTAATGTTATTGCGGCTGGTAACTATTCAGTTAAGCTGATGTGCCTTTGTTTAGAAAAATCATGCACATAATCGAGTGCATTTATGATTTTACAAATTTTTACAGTGACATTCTGCACAGAAACTTGGTTCTGTTTACCACGCCACGACGATTGTGATGTATTTTTAACTACTGTGTTGTTGGCTTTGGTATGTTTATTATCCCCCTGCATATCACAAAATGTAGACAATATAGAATTCAGTACAGATTTCTCTTCAACTGTCAGCAGCCTTCATTGACCAGAATGCAATGCAAACACAAGACATGTACTGTCGGAGAATGTGAAGAAACGATACAGGCTGTGGTTAAACAGTCCAAAAAATTTCCTGTGTCCATCCTGTGTCTTTTTACCTGGCCTCAATGAAAAACATCATAAGGTCAAGGAAAGATGTGAAAGAGAATTCAAAAGGACTTGAGAAAAGACAATCATGGTCCTAGGAGAATCTGACTGACTCAAGTCACAAATTTAATGACTTGTGACTTGACATTATAAAATCAAAAAAGGCTTGCAACTCAACTCGGACTTTAACACCAATGATTTGTAACCTGACTTGGACTTAAGCCTTTTGACTTGAAAACACTTGATACCTTCCCTGAAACCCAAAGATTTAAAAACTATTCCACAAATCATTTAATTTCCCTTTATTTCCTGAATTAACTTGCATTAACAATTTTCATTCCCAGCAAGTCAACACTTAATTCCCCAGATCCACTTTGTTTGACCCTATTTGACAGCATTCAATCAAGTAGCAGGAGAGAATCATAAAGAACTAACATTATGTTACAGAGCGCCAGTTGGAAAAAATGTTACCAAAGATAATTTCGTTCACACACAAAAACTTTGCGGTGATCAACAAAGAACAAATTGCAGTGTGAAAAACATGCATGTCGAAAATTACAGACGGAGAAGCAACAATTTCAAGCAAATTGGTTTTAACAAATAAATATACATTTTCAAAAGCATTTATGAGCTTGTTTAGGAATCAGCTTGGGACTTGCCTATCTTGACCTGGGACTTGATTTTGGGATTTGAATGCAAAGGCTTGAGACTTACTTGTGACTTGCACAACAACGACTTAGTCCCTCCTTAGGAAATAATGTTACGGCAGATGTTATTGAGGAGACGTCACTTGAAATGTTGCTGCCGTAAGGAACTGTGGGACAGTATTATCTCCTTTCCCTTTAAGGGCAGTCCAGTGTACCCAGTGCCAAAGAAGATAAGAAAGGAAGCAATGAAGCACTTTTTCTAAACATTTGGAGAATAAAAATAGTTCTTATCATGGCTGCCACCTGGATACTTATGGGTAATTTCACTAAGTTAGGAACCTTTGTAAGCAAAAAAAAAGACTATTCCATCCTACAGCAGCCTCTGAGTCGACAGCCATGCTAGCAGCTAAATGCTAACGTCAGAATATGTCAAAATGGCAATACTTCACATGTTTAGCAGATGTAATGTCCACCATCTTAGTTTAGTGTTTTTGGATGTTAACATTTGCTAATTAGCACTAAAGACAAAGTACAGCAGAGGCAAATGGGAATAGCTAACGTATTGGTAAAGACATGTACTCTCTGACTATGAGGAGTCTTAAGGAAAAAACATTTTACTGTTACTATCACACTTATGATTATACTCAACAGCAAGAGCACACAACAAGCTCTGCTCTCTGGAGATTGTGGACAGGCTTTCTTGGAAATGTGGGAGATCATAAATCTTGAAGGAGAGTAGGTGCATCAAAAAAGTAAATTACAACAATTCATCAAAACTGGAATCTCAGAGAACAAAAACAAGCGTTTAGTCCACAAAGAAACATATACGGTGGACTCTTTCCACACTGCACCTCTTCAGTGTGGCTTTTTTTGTCTGTCCCCCAGACAGGCTCTTGCAAAATTTTGTGCTCTGAACTTTTGTCGCACTCATAAAGGAAATGACCCTGCGCTGTGTGGGACCGGATTCATTCAGCGCATCTCTTGGCTGCAGTTGTTCGGCAGCAACGTTGCAAGCAAGTAACCTGCTTCATGACCCATACTGTTATAATGAGGTAGATGTTGAGCCGTACAGCTACAGAGATGCAGTCATCTGCATTAGAGTCTGATTTATTTTTGATCTAGACAGACTGCTTATTCAAAGTCTACTCAGCCCTTTAATATGTTTGCTTTGCATAGTGAAATACAGAGATCTTCAAGTTAAAGCATTAAAATAATAAGCTGCATTTATCTGGATTATGTTAAGCAATAAGGCTGAGTCAGCTGCACTTGGTTTAGTGCCATTTTGTGTGTCACTGAGACTCTACCACCAGTAATGACTGTGTACAACAATGTCAAGGTTCCTTTGAAAATACGTTGATTGTTGTATAAATACTTAAAGCTGGGACTCCAGGGGACGGTTCATTTACGTTTTAGCCTGCCGAGTTCTGTTCTGAGGAATTCCTGAATCCTGTGAAAGCCATCTGCAATAGTCCCACACACATTCCTGCTAATACAAACACACAAGTAATGTGACACACTTCCTTTCTCACAATGGCTGAGAGAGTGAAGAAGGCGATGTCGGAGAAGAACGGAAGAGAAACTGGAGAATAAGAAACACACATATATATACATACACACACACACATACACACACACACACACAGAAAATGAGAGGGAGGACAAAGGAAACACGTGGGACATCTTTCCCAAAGTGCTGCCATTTGGCTGGAAACTTCCCATCATATCTACAACAACAGCAGCATATAACTCAGCTCACTGCTCTGGTATATCTGATTGAATCTGATTGCAGAAATGACTCATAGCTGATTGTTAGCACGTCATCAGAAAAAAATATCTTGTCGAAAAGATGGGACTGGACACGAGTAATCATACAGAAGTCCCCGTTCATCTGATGACTAAAGCTCCATGTATGCTGTATGTCACTGCTCATGCAAAGTTTATTTTTAGGGAGCTTCAACATCATACTGCCGCTGGCTAATAAACAAGCTGCACAAAGCCGCCTGAAACCGATGTGAAGCTAACTATACATCTTTGTGTCACAGCTAAACATGCAATCAAATGCCGGGGGCTTGTAGGGATCATCTAGAGGCAGAATAAAAATGAAATCATTTCCACTGCAGAGACATTTTCAGATGGAATTTGTTGTAACAATAGTTAGGAATATTTATGTGCACTTATGAGTGCATATATGTAGTGAGTAGGGTTAGGTATTGTTAACTGATATCTTTACTCAACTTATGGCCTGTGGGCCTCCGACTATTTTGTAATTCACAACAAAAATACATTTACACTGGGAATTGTGCTTGTACTTTGAATGTAAATAAGGTATCAGAGCACATAAAACGCATCAAAATAGCACTTGTTTATCAAAAAAGTACCATGGTAGGATCCACATTTCGAGCTAAGCCTGAATGTCCTCAAATCCTAGAAGTTAAAGGTTGTGTATGCAACATTAAGAATATTAATATAGAGGCAAACCACTATTTGCTATGTGTAAGATATAGCTGAGTAACAGTGTCCTGAGCAGAGAATGAAGTCACGCTCTGTGTGTTTTGTAATCTGAGCTTCTCTGTGGTTTGTTTTAATACCCGACGTGTGCTTGTTAGTGCATGTGTGTATCCCACTGGCCAGCTCATCACAGCTACTTTGAACTGCACTCATAGAGTGGTTATCACTGATATCTTTACAATCTCTTCTAGCACTGTTGCCATTGTTTACCGTTATTTATGGAGTTCGAACTGTTAGGGCTGTTTCATAGTCGACGCCTGCAACGCGAGTAGGCGGCGTGAGCAAGCGATGTGAGCAACTCACTTCCTTTCATAGTCAACACATTGAACGTAAGCAACGCGGTTGACACTTGAAATGCAATACAGGGGGTAGCAGAGTCACCGGTACATTCCAGCTAGCTAGTACTGCTGTAGCTAGCTAGTACTGCTATTTTATTAGAGTGCAAGGTATATAAATGGGGATGTACCCGTACGAGTTCACAATGTTGTTCCTCCTTGCCCACCAGATTTCATGCCTGCTTCTTCTGTGAATAACAAAAAGTGGTTAATTTCAAGTACGTTGCTTGCATTATCACCCCTGCTGGCAACGCATGGTATTACACGCATCGCTGTGTCGCATATAAAAAAAAAAAATGTACAACACATTTTGAGACGCAAGCACGCATCATGGCAGCCAATGCGTCTCGATGTGTCCCAATGCATTTGTGTCTGCGTGTCTTTGCATTGACTATGAAATGGCCCTTAGATGCCGGCACAGACAACTCCATGTTTTGAACCATGTCCAGACAACTCATACACTCAGAATTTTGCATAGAGCGACATAGTGGAGCAAAGATATAGTGGAGTTATAGTGTCCTGAGCAGATAATCAAGTCATTCTATCTCTGTGTGTTGTGTAATCCAAGCTTCTCTGTGGTTTGTTGTGGTAAACCAGTCAGGTTGTGCGTACATAGTAGTGCATGTGTGTATCCCACTGGCTAGCTCAACACAGCCACTTACTGCGCTCATACTGCTGATGTCCGGTTCCCCCCATTAGCTCTGTCAGCACTTTGTTGTTGTTAAGCACTGTTTGAGGAGTTAGCACCGTTAGCTGCTAGCCACCAGCTCAGCCACTTCCATGTTGAGAATCGTGTCCAGACTGCTCATACTCTCTGAATTTCACATGAAGCGCCTTTAAGGTAATATGTTGGTTAATTTATTGGATAAATATTGTTAATGTTTGTTTATTAACTGGCACCTGGCCTCCTGTCATGTTGCAAAAGTGGCCCCTGGGCGAAACAAGTTCAGAATCCCTGCCTTTAAGGTATCTACTGAAGAAACCCAGAACTAAGTAGTATAGAAACGTCTCCAGTCAAACAATACTCGTATTTGATCCTGCTCAGATTTAGTACAAATGACTATTTGTATAGTTGTTTCTCACAGCCAGTCACTGCAAGCGTTCCTTTATTTAATGTGATGTGTGATTGGCCCACTACCACAGCAGCTACAACTCACACAGTGTGTGGTGTGGTGAAGTTGAGTGCGGTGTATTTGACAGAGCTGGGAGCTCAATATTGAGATGCCACCAAAACCTTTGAAATTATGGCTATACCACATGCCTGAATGCTTCCTTTGACATAATGGGTACCAAATGAAGTAGAAACAAGAAGGTATCGAATGAAGTACTGTGTTGATATCTGTATCACTTTAAGGGTACTGGTATTTTGATAGTTTAAACAATACCCAGCTCTAGCAGTGAGTGGGTGAGTCTGATAAAAAGGCCTTCATGGGTGGCAAAATGTTATTCTTTGATGCAGTTCTGACATTTGATAAAGCACTATTCTGAAACTCTATTATCAGATTTGCAGTGCCCTAATCAAACTCGCCTCTACAAATACATTTCCCGAAAACCCATCAAATGTCAAGGTTCGAGCTGCTGAATGATTCATAGCATTTATCTGTAGGATCTTATTACTGCAGTATGTGGGCTTACATTGATCATGTGGGAACTAGAGATAGCAGCAGCAGCACAAATGCCAAAGCGTCTGGTTCAGCCATCTGCTTTATGTGCTTAGTTCAGCCTAAATGATGAAATCCAGGGACTAACTCGTGGACACTCTCTCCTTTAGCTTTCACTCCATTAGAAATGTTGACTTTCTGCACATCGTGCGATAGCAGACATCCTGTGGACTCCTTGCGAGTTCTACCATTACAGAGCACATTCTGGCATTTCAGCGTTGATTGCCTGCAGACAGTCAATCTGACTTCTATGCAAATGAGAGCACCATGACAGGGGTCATTAAATCTTGGTGATTATTTAGAGAGCTAATGGTTGAACATAATGATCCGGTAAAATGACTCTCCGAACTGCAGTTTGAAGGGAGATGCATGCAGACTGAGAGTGGCAGGGAAGCAGGAGGAGAGCTGAGCGTGACAGTGCACAATAAAAGCCTCACCAACAAAGTTCTCTTTAATGGTAGTTCTGGCCTGTTGTGGCCTCGGATGTGAAGCTGCTGTACTAATCTTTCCTCCAAAGCCAGTTGTTGTACCAAGATAACACAGAAACACTCCCAATGATAGAACTCCCACATTTCTATTCAAATTGGGATGGTAAAGGCATTAAGATTCTTTATGAGTGAGCCCTAAATTCAATCAAATGACTCCATTGATTATGTATCTGTTCTGCTGAATATCAGCAAATCCACTGCTTAAGTGTCACCGAGTGTTCAATTAGAATCTTGATTCAAGTTTCTTATCATCTGCCTCAGTGCATAAGGGTACCAAACATTAACCAGATACATGTGAGGGAAAAAATGTGTAAACGCCACATGATAAGTAAGATTACAGGGTCATGGCTAGATCATAAACCTAGATTTGAGCAAATCTTGCAAGCTGCTTCAAAATGTTCTTGTCTTCCTGTGGTTAAGGTCTGGTTAGGTTTAGGCACAAAAAGCACTTGGTTAGGGTTAAGGAAAGATAATGGTCTGGGTTAAAATGATCACTTGAAATATGGAACATGAAATCTCAGGGTAGATTTTGCGAATCTGGGGTTATGTTCAACACTACTATGAAAGACTGATGTGTAGATTATAGAGTGATCTATTGGCAGAGATGACATATAATATTCAGATTACATTTTTATTCGCGTATCATCTCCTGAAACTAAGAATCATTGTGTTTTCGTTGGCTTAAAATGCCGTTGATATCTACAAAGAGAGACAGTCCTCTTCCATGTTTCTACAGTAACCAAGAATGAACAAACCAAACATTGGCTCTAGATACATTTTTATGTTGCAGTCTGCAACCTCAATGCTAGATAGCTACAAGCAACTGGTTAGCTAAGCTTAGCGTCAAGACTGGAAATGGGGTATAACCAAGCGCCAGTCTCAGGGACTGAAAAAATGAAGCCATCATCAAAGTGCCAAAGACTGCAGTTCCTCGAACGGCCACTTGAGGCTGCCTCAAAAAGTGAATCAATCCTCATTGACCCTCATACTGAAATGTCCAACTTTAGAGCCGAAATAAACATATTTACAGCCTGTGTTTGCTGTAAATAAAATGGTTTTGTTATCTATAACTAATTTCCCAATTCATGATACCGACACACTCTTCTCAGTCCTCTGACCGTCCAAAATTGGTCACTTCTAGCTCTAAAAATCCAAGATGGCAACAGCCAAAAGGTCAAATTTTAGGCTTCAAAATGGTTGTTCACAAACCAATGGGTGACATCATGGTGGCTATGGCCATTATTTTATACAGGCTATGGGTAAAGGCAAGGCCGGCCCTGTCCGAAGGTAACAAAATTAGCACAGAGCCAGGCTAGCTGTTTCCCCGTTTCCAGTCTTTTATACTAAACTAATCTAACCACCTACTAGCTCCAGCTATATTTTTACTGCACAGATATGAGTGGTATTAATTTCCTCATCTGACTCTCAGAAAGAAAGCGAATAAGCGTATTTCAAATGCAGAATTATTCATTTTAATCTGAAGTAACTTTGATGCATGTTTCAAACAAAATTAACAGAATTCAACAGAGCTTCAAAGAGGCCAAATCATCTGTGGCCAAACTGTAACCAGGTGCACTGAAAAAAAAAAAAAAAATTAATTAATATGTCTGTAGAATAGCTTGAAAGGTGAGGACAACAAATGGCAAACACAAACATATTGCAATGAAATGAGGAATTAGTCAAAATGAGATACTAACCACCAGTAATATGCTGGGTAAATACAGTACAGTAGACGGATTTGCTGCTATTTTGGATGCCACCAGTGTATGCAGTCTGATATGGCCAACCTTTTTGAAAAGTCCAGTGTCTGGAAACTCATTCAAACACACCAAATGCTTAAATATGTTGAGGGTGAGCGGGTGGGGTTTCTGGAGATGCATGACTACTGCCTCATGGCAGATTCCCCCTGTAATGTCTTTTCTCAGTTTGACATCCTGAGGTCCCACAGTGGGACTCCACTGTGTTTTACAGACTCCCTGAAGCGCGGGTGACAGGCCTGTTTATCCTTCATTAATCTCTCTCCTCTGCTTTTACCCCCCTCTTAATGGTGACGCTTATCCTATTAATGTGTTTTTTGCTGGAAAAATCCTCCAATAACATAATCCAGACTCAAGGTTACTAATGTATGTGTGTGTATATCTACTCAGTGTGTGCATGTGTGTGTTGGCTGTGTGTTACACTGAGTGGTTGCCATGGAGTCAGTGAATAATTGATGGCGAAGTAAAACCATTATAAAGATGATCCATGAGACTTTAGTGACAGAGGAAAAAATGCAATTAAAGATACATACGTGTGTGTGTGTGTGTGTGTGTGTGTGTGTGTGTGTGTGTGTGTGTGTGTTAGGTATTTGCAGGTATTTTTTGGCAATAAAGATTTGGACAGGATCCTGGACTGTAAAATTGTAAAATGCTGCCCTCTTGTGTTCACATACAAAACTACAGAGTGACTTCTGAAATACTCCAGTACAAGTAAAAGACCTACTTTAAGTACTTTATATACTGCGGAAAGTTAGGCTTATCTACAAAAATGAGTCATATTTTATAATTTGATTATATGTTTTGTATTTATAATCTTAATTTACACAACCAGTAACCAGTACCTATAGCTGTCAGGTAGCCTGAATGTAGTGTAAATGTAGGATAGAAAGCTAACGTTCCCTCTGAAATGTACTGGAGTAAAAGTATTTTAAAAAGAAAATAAACTTAAGATCAATTACCTTGGAGCTGTACAATTGTAATTAAGTGAATTTCCTTTTTACCTTTGATTTTGCAATTACTTTGTTTATTTTTTCAGGGCATTTATTTTAGGTCTTATTCAACATGAGGGGAAAAAAATAAAGATTTAACATTTCTGCATTAATATGACGAGAGGTAAATGTAACCATATGAGCCGATGCTTTATTTTGTCATTTACACTTCATGCATCCAGACTCAGTTCTGTTAGTATAGAAAAATCTGTTAAAAAAAAAAGTGTCACTCCCACTGATCAGTGGTGAAAATAAAATCGATTTATTCACTTAAAAGTGTGAGGTACCTGTACTTTACTTGAGTATTTCCATTTTGCTGCTTCTACCCCACTACTTTTCAGGAGAAACCATAAACTTTGCTATATTTATTTGACAGGTATAGCTTCACCTCCACCTGCTGCAACATCATAATTCTTCTAAAATGCATCATTAATAATTATCCGGTGATATCAAATATAGTTTTCGCTGTGAATATTTCTTCCATCACTACATTTAACAAACTAGATGCCTACCTCGGAGTTGTTTTTCCTACCTGACAATGGTTTTTCATCTCTGAGGAGAGATACTACAGGTGAAACATAGTTTTTGTTGTTGTTGTTTTTTTCACCAGTAAATTTTGAAATGTTGGGCTATTTTGCCTCCATAACATGTCTTCTTTCAGACCAGTGGAAAGAAAATATCCAAAATACACTTTTTAAGGTTTATATTTTAGTTCAATCATAACTCTGACATATGGGCTGAACTGGTGACACTAATCTTGATACTGTGCTGATTGCATAGATTTGCTGTGCTGCCGGGTTGAACATGTGAGTGAAGCATCCATGTTTTACAATTTGTAGCTTATTTGCAGCAACATTAATATTTGAGCTATTGTCAGCTGTCATGGATACGTATAAGTCTGGACAGACATGGATGTAAACTGCAACCACAACATGACTGTTTCATGGAGGTATACATCTGCAACAGTAGTTTTCTCATACTCTGAGCCAGAAATCTCAGCTTCAGTAACACTTACACACACCAAACTTTCCACTTTTATTCCTACCTATAATCTGAAGGTTTTTACAGGGGGGGTTGTTTATCTATAATGTATAGCCTGACTTATATAACATTTTATTCCTAAAAACTCTGAGTTATGGAATGATGCGAAGAGATTCCCTCTGTGAAAACCTGTGACTCTGATATGCCACTAAAGAAGAATTTTTAGCCTGACTTTATGAAACATTCAGATTTCTGTTCTGGAAATGTAAGAAAATAACTGCACATTTAATTAGACAGTGATTCATTTGCGTATTTAAAGATACAATTTCAGAAAACTTGCAAGGGACTGTTCATTACTTATGAGAAGAGAGGTGTGGTGCAAAAAGCTGGGGGCATGTCAAATAATGTTTTAGGCACTGGGGATGGACTTATACTTTTAATTTTGGCTTGTCATTGGATTTTCAAATTTCCAGTGGTGCTTGGACACCTCATGTGCAATGAACTCCTCCATCAGAAAACAAAACCCATAACTAAATATGAGCTTAAAATCATAATATTTCATCAAAATCACTTTATTCTGCTTCTCATTTGAAATTTAGTTAGTTTGCACTAACGAACCAACCTGCACAAGTAAACTTTTAAATTAAACCTTTTTAAAAATCTAATTTATGGTGTCACTCAGATGGGCTCAAGGAAAAATATTTGTAGCTTCAGGGAGGTTCAAAATAATAATAATAAAAAAATCCCCAATACTATTGATGTAAGTAATAAACTGGGGCATGTTCCAGTTGTGACCACTAGGTGTCAGAGTTTGACCGCGCTGCTGTGACCGGATATGACTTGCAGGGATCTCGGAGCTGCAGCTTCCAAACTGTGGGCGTTTTTTTCCCCCTCAATCTTGACTCCAGAGTTTTTTTCCTGGGTGTTGCCTGCCTGGACGCCTGGATAACAACTTTGGAGTTTCACCGGGTGTTGCTGAGAAGAACCGACAAACCGGATAATTTCTGCAACGACGACTATTTAACCAACTTTTTGGACCGCGGTCAAGGCCCCCTCACTTTGTTTACGCTGTACTTTAATCGACACCGGTCTGGTTTTATTTTAGCCGCCGTTAGCTAGCTAAGCTAACCGAGCTCGAGCTGCTGGGTTGCTAACGACAGAGGCGTCCGATGCAGGCCATTAAGTGTGTGGTGGTGGGGGACGGGTAAGTTAAACCATCGTATTTATCCTCAAATTAACCTCCAAAATGTCGCAGTTTGACTCATATGGTTATGGTTACGAGCTAACATAGCGGCTTTCGTTGACCCAGTTACCAACAGTTGTCTAGCGGCTAACAAGCCTCAGATAACATGCCAAGTTGAGCGACAGCTGTTGTTGTGCCTGCTCTCCAGTCCAGCTGGGTCAGACAGATTTATCTACATGCTCCGGTTAGGTGTGACTGAATGGGTCACAGCATGTCATTTATTACACATGACGCAGGCTGCCATGTCGACACATCTCAGAGCTCGTCCTATATACAAGTTTTTGGGTTGTTCGCTTTGACATTGCTCTTAAATTTGTTGTGTACACTTTGCATGTTTGTCATTAGCCGTACAGCAACTTAAGGCCTTGGAAGAACTTACAACAAAAAAATACAACAGTCCCACCCTAACTCAATAGGACTCAATGATTTTTAAAGCCATTATTTAATCAATATATTAACTCAGTAACCCAAACAATCAAGTCCATTTTTTGCATTTTAAAAAAAGGATAAATAGCGTATTTATATTCAGCAAATGTTTGGTATTTTTACTTCATACATTTCTAAAATCTCTAAATAAAAACATACTGTGATCTTACAAAATATCTCATTCCTCACTAAGCATGAAGTATGCAAATGTTATATTTTAACAAAAGTTCATAATTTGTATTATAAAATATTTTTTATTACAAGTTTTAGAATAACAGCTGAAATAAATCAGAGCATCGCCTGCATAAAACTAAGCTGCAAATTAAATTATCTTTAGCCAATGTCTGAACTTGTTGACCTCAAACCCTACTTTAAACTAGGTCTGTCACTAATGATTATTTTCACTATCACTAATCTGCCGAGAATTTACTCGATTAATCGATAGGGCTGTGACTACCGATTATTTCCATTGTTGTTGATAAAAAATTTTTTTAATTAATCACTTAATTGTTTGGTATATTGAATGTCAGGTGAAATGGTGAAAAATGTCTTTAAGTGTTTCTTCAAAGCCGAAGATGATGTCCTTAAATGTCTTGTTTTGTCCACAACCCAAAGATATTCAATTTACTGTCACAGAGAAGTAAATAAACCAGAAAATATTCACATTTTAAAGTATGAATCAGGGATTTTTTTTCCTTAAAACATTACACAAACAAATTAAACTATTATCAAATTAGTTGGTGATTAATTTAATAGCTGACTAGCAGCTAATTGATTAATTGTGCAACACCATTAATTGTTTGGTCTATAAAATGTAAAGAAAAATGAAAAAAAAATGCTCATCACAATTTCCCTGAACCCAAAGTATGTCTTCAATTTGCTTCTTTTGTCTTATCAACAGTCTAAAACCCAAATACTCTTCATTTACCATCATAGATGACAAAGAAAAGCAGCAAATTTTCACATTTATGCAGCTGGAACAAGCAAATGTTTAAACTCTTTGCTCGAAAAATAACTGAATTGACGAATTGGTTATCAAAATAGTTGCTGATTTAATTTTCTTTAAGTCATCTAACCATCATCTAATTCATTAACCAACTAATCATTGCAGCAAACATTGTAATTGATACTGATTTTTGATTTCAGGTAAGACAATAACATTTTTAAAGACACAACTTGCTGTCAGCTGACCTCTGGTATTTTACAGTATAAGTGGCATTTATTGTACGCAGATACATATTAGCAATCTGGGGCTTTATACCTGATCAGATTTATTTAGGTCTCTTAACCCTATGTATATCCTGTAATATATAGTCAGACCATTAACATTTTGTTGTTAGCTTTTAGTATCATCCCATGGAGCGAAACTGAACTCTATTACAGCAGAGCATTTAAAGTAGTGGGTCAGTCTATTCAATGTTAGTCTTGGACATTGTTTTCTTAAACCAAAGATAAGAACCAGCAAAGTCATACTTGAAAGATATCAGACATGATAACGAAATCACCTGAACAAATTGCAAACCAGAAGAAATGACCCTACAGTCAACATTAGCTCTAACATTCTACTGTTTCGTTGAGACTCTTGAGAGGGAACTGCTGATTTATTTTATAAACTGTGGTGGTGTACACAATTTTGCTGTACATACTGTATCTGCTAAGATAGATATTTTTATTTGATGGTAGTAAATGTAGATAGAAGATTGCATACACTCGGTCCTGAGATACAATTATAGATTGTCATGGAAAAAAACACAATAACTAAAAGTGTAATTACATTGAAAACAGTGCTTCAAGTCAGGCAACACAGGTTAAACCAGGCTTGCCTTACTTGTTAACCAGATTAAACATACTTAATATATACATACACTATAAAACTGATTTGCGCGTACCTTAATTTAAAAGAGAATATACAGTAATTATTAAAAATGTGAGAATAAACCATACAGCAGTCTTCAGTTCTCATACTGTATTTTTTTTCTGTCGATCTTTCCTCCTCTCCTTCCCTGCCCTCCTTTCTAATCCCAGGGCTGTGGGTAAAACATGCCTACTCATCAGCTACACTACCAATGCCTTCCCTGGAGAGTACATCCCCACAGTGTGAGTAACACATACAGACACACCTTTAAAGAGCACCTGTGATAAGGAGATGGTCAACAAATGTGTTAACATCTATGCACAACTTTATCTCTTCACTTTATTTATTTATTCAGATAAGATAAGATGGAACTTTAGTCATCCTGAGGGAAGCTGTTGAAACACTTTACACTTAACTTGGAGCCTAATCTCCACCTCCCCTCCCACAGTTTTGACAACTACTCCGCCAATGTGATGGTCGATGGGAAACCAGTGAACCTGGGCCTGTGGGATACAGCAGGACAGGAGGACTACGACAGGCTCAGGCCTCTGTCCTACCCACAGACAGTACGTATATGCATTCACGCTCAGCAGTTAGAACCACTTATGTCAGACCGCTGCCGTGCACAGACTAGCATCAGCCAGACAATGTTAGCAGGAACACTGTTTTCACTTTGCAAGCATTGATTTGGAGTTATTCACCAGCCCGTAGTGCTTAAGACAGAGTCTTTGCACTCAGCAGAGTAGAGCCTTGTATCCATAGTACCTATACACTGTCTGGAGGAAGTGAAAGGGGGCTCTTGTTTGCTCCCTTTGTCCTGACAACAAACTGGCCTCTGTGCCAAAGACTCCTAGGGAGTGGGAGTCAGTGTGTATTTAACCAGATTAATCTAGTTTGTGAACCCTCATGTCTGAACATTTGGGGTCTGTTATGTGAGTTTTTTGTTTATCGTCTTAGTGTTGATTCATTTTAAAGTTATGTTGTGGTTATTTCTGTCCCAGTTGTAACAGAAACATCTCTACAATGCTGATGAAGTTTTTAATGTTATAATCATGTTTTTCCTTTTCCCTCCTCAGGATGTGTTCCTGATTTGCTTTTCACTAGTCAGTCCAGCCTCCTTTGAAAACGTCCGTGCCAAGGTGAGAACAACCTGCTTTTTATGTTTGTAGTTTGTTACCTCTGTTTCCTATCAAACTTTATGGTCAGATCTGCTTGGTTGGAGGATTAGGAGAGCCAGATCTGGGATTTCAGCTCTTCTGCATTTACCCTTTTCTTTGGTTGTAAATATATTTTATTGATTTTTAAAGTGTGTATCCTACTAGAGTGAATGATACAAAACATGTATATTTGACTCACTTAACCTACCCGTCCTCAGGGTTCCCATGAGTCCTTGACATCCTTGAAAGTTGTGAATTTGAGGAGAAAAATCAAGGCTTTGAATGTTTCTGTTTGCCTGTGAGCTTCTGTAAAGCCTGCTAGTTCTCATTTTAAACAATTCCTAGTGCTGTAACAGTAATTAACCTTGATACGTGTCTCATACTATGCCGTATTGGGTCCTTAAATCTGAGAGAATCGGGCCTGGAAAAAACTTAAAAAGTGCTTGAATTTGATGTTGAAGAATGTGTGGGAACACTGTATCCCTCAACTACAAAGAAGCACTATTCATGTTGACAAATTGAAATCCCGTTCCCATTCCTACCATCCTACCCCCCCACCCAAAAGATTACAGGTTACTGAATACATTCAGGTGAAGGAGGGAAAAACATAAAAGAAGGAAGAAGGAGGGAGGGGAGGAAAGGGGTAAATGGCACCTCTGTGATGGGACATCCGTGGGTTCCACCCTGCTCTTTGTCGAGGGGTTCCTGTAGAGATTTGTAAAGGGCCTTCATGTCTTAACAAATGTTTAAAAGGACCTTTGAGTGTATATTGATTTTTTTTCTAGCTTAAATACAGAACATCTTTGACCCAATGATGGAGGAGGACGGAGGAATGTGTTGCGTCCGTTTTAAAAGGATCAAGGTCACCCAAAGAGCGCGGGATGCTTTTGATGTAAAACCAGAAAGTGCACAGACTGGGTCAGGGTCGACTTGGGTTTCAAACGTCTCACTAAAAGCTTTAAAAATACTTATCCAGAGGATGTAGACATTCGGACACAGCCACGGCGTGTGCATTAAGTCTGCTGGCTGGAGTAACAGCTCAATGCTCGTATAAATCTTTGCCAATCTAGCATTAGTAAAGTGAACTCTGTGTACCACTTTCAGTCGTATTAAGCCATGTTTAGCCGACATAGGCAATGTGTGTATCAAGTCTAAGACAGAGTCCAATTGGTCATCTGTTTAAACGTCTCCAAAATCAGAGTCCCAGGACACATATACATTTTCAGTGGAGTGTGGTTTGATGTTGTTAATGAGCTCATGAATGATGGATATCAGTCCTCTATGGTATGAATTTAGTTTGATGATATGGTCGACGATGTCTTTTCTCAGTTTAAAAGTACTTCAGAGGTAATAGTTGAGTAGAAGGGGCTTCTTTGGGGTTAAGTTGGTGAAGTTACAGGAATAAATGATATGCATTGAAACAGCAGGACTGAGAATCATTCAGTGGCCTAGAGTTCCTCAAAGGTCACATCCTGTGGACGTGGGACAAAAACCTCTCTAGAGAAATGTCTTTTTTTTTTTATCGAACTGCTCACATTTTAGCCGCACTGTCCGTCTGCATCCTGCAGCCTCTGACTCTGTGCCCCTCTCTCCTCCCCCAGTGGTACCCTGAGGTGAGACACCACTGCCCCAACACGCCCATCATCCTGGTGGGCACCAAGCTGGACCTGAGAGACGACAAGGACACTATCGAAAAACTCAAGGAGAAGAAGCTCTCCCCCATCATCTACCCTCAGGGGTTGGCCATGGCTAAAGAAATAAGTCAGTTGTAGCACCATCTTTCACAGATAAAAATCTTTCAGAAATGTCTTTTAAGGTTTCGAATTAGTAGATTTCAAAAGCCACACACATTTATGGTATTAAGTTTTGCTAAAATGAGTAGAGAGGCCATTGTTTTACTGTCACATTTTTGTAACGACAGCATCATGCAACTTTAATTAGCTACATACGCTTATGTTGGTACTCATTCTTTAGCTAAAATCTCTCGCAGGATATCTACAGTTCCTTAGTCCTTAGATAATTTCTGTTCAATTAAAGGGTTTAAAGATCATGTGTGTAGGATTTAGTATCATCTAGAGGTGAGTTTGCACAACTGAAACATCTCCCAAGTACGAAGCATCTAGGAAAACCGCGGTGAGCGATGCTAAAATTCGAAAGGCCGTATCTAGAGCCAGTGTTTGATTTGTCCACTCTGGGCTACTGTAAAAACAACATGTTGGACTCTGTGGGAGAGGACTTACCTTTTGTATGTAGATATAAACGGCTCATTCTAAGGTAACAAAAAACGATAGCGATTCTTATTTTCAGTATAACATAGCTCTAAATAATAGATCGCATTTCTGCCAATAGATGCTCCTAAATCCTGCACACTGGACCTTTTAAAATCACTAAATTATCTTAAAAGTAGCAAAGTTATGCTTCATTTTTTCCAGTACTGTAGTATTCTGATTATTATATTTCCTTATATTACATTACAATACATTTAAATTTCAGTTGTTGCATTTGACAGATGTTGCATTATGTTCTCTAGGTCTGAAAGATGTTGGACTTGATTTCCCTAAACACACCATTCTGTTTTTATATACTGATGAATTATGGTTAGAAACATATTTTGTTTACTCATTTTGGCTGTTAACCTCATTTTAATTCCATTCCCAGCTACCATTTATAGGATATGAAAAAGCCATTATTGCTTTCAAACCTTAGGCACCCTGTGTAGTTTGGGATTTTACAGTGTACAATCACGCTGTTAGATTGATAGAAAACATCTGCCACTTACTCAAGCGTTAAAATATGTATCTGTTAACTGTATGATAATGGCGTGCCAACAAAACCAAACCGGTTTGCCAACTTGCTAACTCGTTCCTCCCGTCTGCCCACCAGGTTCAGTGAAGTATCTGGAGTGCTCCGCTTTGACGCAGCGCGGCCTTAAGACGGTGTTTGATGAAGCCATCAGGGCGGTCCTGTGCCCCCCGCCCGTCAAGAAGAGGAAGAGGAAGTGCAGAATATTGTAATGGAGAACCACAAGGCGGAGAGAATGCGGTTGCCATCAGAATTTGGAGGAAGACGATGGCTGGGTTCCCCAAATATCTATTCACCCCCTGTGTCCTTGCTTACATAGAAGCTCTGGTAGATCAGACCTCCATCTGAAAGGACTTCACAGACTAAAGCAGCGCTGACGGTTTTCTGTTTGCTTCAGTCTGCTTAGTCCTTTCAGATTGACAGGAATGAAGTGACTTTGCTAAGGCCTTGGGGAAGTTGGAGGGGAGGGGGGTTTGGGATCTGGTCTTGATTAAGGAGAAAGAGGGAGGATTTTACAAAAAAAACAAACATTCATTTCATTTTTCTCTGACATTGTGAAGAAACACTACTTGAATGTGATTTTATCATGAAGTTACCGTAGATTAAACTCTAAAAGAGAAGGAGGTTCTGCACTGCACTCTTTCCCCTACACACTAAGAGATTCCTGCTGCCTTGATGAAATTTTACTTTAAGGAAAAACATGTTTTTAGAAGCTCTAATTTCTCCTTTTTTTTTTCCATTGTCAGTTTCTTGTCAGCTGTGGTTGACGGACCGTTTTGTTTACATGTGTCATCAGACTAGACTGAGGCGTTGCCAAAACTCAGTCAGCCGTCATCACTTTGTAGTCACTCCATGAACACTAAAATGTCCCTTTCTTTTAATTTTGTTTTAACCTGTACGTGATACCACCATGCAGTCATGTGGAAAACAGTTTAACCCTTAAATGACTTCTAACAATTGTTGTAGCAGCTATTAAGATGAGTAATAACGACTATGTACAATTAACAAGCATTTAAAACACCATAATTATCTTGTTTTGTTCCTAAAAGCTTTCTAGATTAATCTATTGCTCTCTTCTCGCTTTGTGTTAAGTGAACACACAGTATTTTATGACTGACTGTCGGGCATGTGAAGGTGCAGTGCAGCCAGTGTTGTCGTGCTGGTTGATTCTCAATCTATCTGTAAAAAAAGTTATCACCATTTCAGGTCCTCATGAAGCTCCTGCTCATTTTGACCACATCTATTACTGTTTTATGAAGTCTACAAGCCAGTGTATTAGCACTAAAAAGGTTGCAACTGAATTTAATGTCTTTGTTGTACAATATGAGCAGTAGCTTTTCAGCAAATACATTTTATTTTGAAACGAGCAATGATCAAATTGCATGGCTGCTCTGGGGAACCGCTGTAAATCTGGACTCATTTTATCAGTGTTTCAATGGCGCAGTGGAAGTGCACACTTGGATTTACTTTCATGCTAAATGTGGTTTCATTTTCACATAGTAATGTGCTGATTTTTTTTTAAAAAGCAAATAAATTCATTGAAAATGCTCTGTTGTATTTTATGTCTTTTGTCCAAACACAAAACAGTTCAGGGGATAGAAGATAAGTAGATTTTAAATCGTGCTTCTTTTTCTAATTTTTGCTAAGTCTATATAATGTTCATCACAGTTTCAGGACCTAATAAGATGTCTTCAAAGTCTAAGACGCAAAGAAAATTTATATACAACTGTAAAAACAGAGAAAAGAGGCAAATCCTCACATTTGAGAAACTGTAACCAGCAAATGTTTTAAATTTTTAGCCGTGTAAATGACGTTACTTTTTTTAGATGGCAATGCGTGTCTGCCCATCGCATAATTTAGCACAGTGGTTTCCAACCAAGGGCCCTTGAGGGGGGTCCCCAAGAAAAATGGAGGACAGTTCATTGTCACTATTTATTTCACTGTGAAAGTGAGCCCAAGAATGACTAGAGTGACTTTTCTTAATTTGGTCTTAACAACCAAACTCTTATAAGATGGCGGTCCTTGAAGCAAAGTCTTATCAAATGGCCGTCTGTGACCTTGTGTGTATCAATTAAGGGGTTCTTGACTCAAAAAGGGTAAAGAACCACTGACCTAGCTCCACATTTCACTTCGTCCAACACCCACATTTACTTCAATTTACATTATAACATTTAAATATTACAATGTTTGCTCACATTAAGTTTGCAGTTCGGTATTAGGTTGTATCCGTTAGTTGCTGTTCATGTAGATTAGTTACCTTGTAATATAGAGTTTGTTGTTTAAATGCTCTGAGCAATAGAATACAACACATTTGATTTATAGCTTCTATATTAATTGCACATTGCAACTAAAAGCCACTGATGTATGATAACTGCAGACAAATTATTTGTAGTGTGCATGACACGCCCCTACAAACACCACTAGCACAAGACAAACCCACCAACCCTGTGACAACATGACACTGTAGTGAATAAATATGAGGCCAAACGTAGCAATAATCCACTTATACATGAAGACAGGATTCATTTTATAAGTAACAAGATGTAACCCTTACCCCTCCCTTAACCACCGCGAATACTATGTAACTAGCTAATCACTAACGTAACTTTTTTTTGTTGGGGTTTTTGCTTTTGGGCCAAAGGGCAAAGGGAGCTGATTGCGGGTTGACATGTAGGTATGTTGGGTGAGTCATGTAGCTAGTGGCCAGGTCACGTACCTGCTCCAGCTGCAGCTATACCTATCAGGCCCCCAGGGAAAGCTGTGAAAACAATTTTTGTTGTGGCCAAACAGTGGAATTACAACTCCCAAGTCTGCCTAGTGATGCCACTGGCCCCAAAGTCTTTTTCCCATAGACTTACATTGAGAAAGACATGTCTGAATCAGCGGATCCATTTTTTTGAGCGAATTACTCGTTTCACTTACAGGAATTGATCCTTTTCGTCCAAAAACATTTGGAAAGTCAAGAAGAGCCGCAAAATTAAAATTTTTTATTCTCATTCAAGTTAGAGAAGCGCTTAACCAGACGTAGCTGGCCAGCAGAAGTCTCTAGCATGTCTGATCTATGGGCCAAATGATGGGGAAGCAGTGCTGATCATCCAAGTAATTTCATACCACGGAAATATAGAGCTTTTTTTGGCTTTGTGTGCCACTGAGCAACTTTCATAGGAATGAACAGGGTCCTGCCTTCAATGCTGTATGCAGGGGCATGCTGCAGTTTTCGGGTTAACGACATGTTTCCCTTTAACAGTGTGAAATGGTGTACATCAGGGGTTTGAAGAATGTTTTCCCTTGTTTGTGGGTGTGTCAGAGGCATAGGCGTCATTTAGGTATGGCGAGGTATGGCAGCTGCCATACCTTGGAATTGGGAGAAAAAAAAAGAGAGAGGTTCTGTAGTCATCTTACTTGTGAGTGTCCTTCATATTTGTTGCAAGTGATCAGATGTGATATGTTANTAAATCTAAATCTAAATGCTAAATCTAAATCTAAATGTTAAATCTAAATGCTAAATGTAAATCTAAATCTAAATATTAAATCTAAATCTAAATGTTAAATCTAAATGCTAATATTAAATCTAAATCTAAATGTTAAATCTAAATGCTAAATCTAAATCTAAATGTTAAATCTAAAAGCTAAATCTAAATCTAAATCTAAATATTAAATCTAAATCTAAATGTTAAATCTAAATGCTAAATCTAAATCTAAATGTTAAATGTTAAATCTAAATGTTCTGGGTGAAACTAAATATTTAGCTAATATGCAAATAGTAGGCTACAAGTTGGATAAAGGAACAAGCGGACGCTTTGACGCGCTGAATTGCATTACACGTCTTACGACAATGAAATAGGAAATACTCCCAAAAGTGGGATTTTTCATTATACAACGTGAACAATGCAGATGAATTATACTTCATGCAGGGACCATCTCAACCGCTTATTAACATCACACACCGCACGGATCCCCATCCGGAGGATGGCAAGTCTCGCGGTGTATGATTGCACGGCTGTTTAGCCTGGAGACGAAGAGGCTCATCATGCACTTGGCAGGAGAATCTGGCAATCTGATGTTTCACAGCAAGAGAATACACATCTACCCGGACCTTACAGCTGATTTGGTCGCGCCTACGAGATGAAAATGTGAGGTATGGGTTAGCCTACTATTTCCTTGCAAGCTGATCGTAACATTTGCCAACAAAACTATCACAAGGAGGCGATGGTGTACTACAACCAGGTGGTTAAACCAACTCTACATTCTGGGCACAGCAAATGACTAACACCTTTATCTGAACAATAGTCTACTATGTGGGAAATGTAATAACTATACAACCTACCTTTGATTAAATCGGACATCATAGAAAGCCATTGATCTGCTGAGATGGTTACAGGTGGTTACAACGCCTCATCTGATTGCAGAACTATTGATTGACTATGGGGGGCATTTGATTAAATGATACAGGCTATACCTTGTCCTATCTTCTGTTTGAATTGAGGCGTCTAAAATAGCTACACATTAACCTGACCTAACAATGTGTTGGACTTGAAAACAAACATGGTTGGTTATAATTAAGTGATTTTTGTTTTTTCAGGCTCCTTTAGGTGGGCCATGTAAATGGGGATGTTTATTTAGAAAGGGTTCAGTAGAGGACAGAGCCTAATTAGAGACCAAACTTTATCAACAGGTCTGAGTCTTATTTTGCACCATGTAAAATTAGGCTACTATCCTAATTATGGTGAAAATTATGGTGAAAGTGGATTGTGATGACTATCGCCACTTTTATTCTTTTTAGTAGCTACTATTAAATAATTTTCCCTCCTGGTGGTCATATGCCCAAATATATGTTTTTGTTCTTCTTTTTTTCTCTTTTTTTTTATTAGATTAAAATAAAATCTCCAATAATTTATAAATGTAGGAGAGAGCATCGTCCCTTTTACATCCCAGGATGTACTCAGGAAGTATCAAATGGGCGGGTGGGGAGGATGTGGGGTGCTCCCTTCCCAAATTTGCATCCAGGTGCTCCCTTGAATAATTTTAAATGCCTACATATAATTTATAACTTATAATGTTAAAGGAATGGGGGGTCACTGAAAATAATAAAAATGATGTCCTATCTGAATAAACAGTGGATGTGGCATTCTTACAAGAAACACATCTTCTATTCTCAACGCATGAACAGCTCAAATCTGGATGGGTAGGAAAAGTGTTTCATTCCGCTTTTACTTCCAACTCGAGAGGTGTTGCGATTCTCATCAGGCAGAATGTACCATTTCTCCCTGAAGAAGTAAAGTCTGACATAAATGGTAGATTTATTTTTGTCAGGGGTCTCCTTGACCAGATTAAAATCATTTTTCTAAATTGTTATTGCCCTAATTATGATGACCCAAAATTCATTAATGATCTCACATTGATGGTCACACAATTCAAGATCCCCATCTTTTGGGGGGGCGACTTCAATTGTATTTTGGATGCAAATTTGGGCAGATCCTCTATTACTAATTATTTGCTATCTAATATGTCTATTGCTTTGGCTTATAATACTCAGGAATTGGGCCTTCATGAGATTTGAAGAACTATTCACCCTGATGACAGGGACTTTTCATTTTACTCCCCCGTGCACAATTCTTACTCAAGAATTGATTTTTTCTTTGTCTCATTAGCGTTTGTTTCCAAAATATCAAAATGTGTTTACTTGGCAAGAATACTATCAGATCATTCTGCACTATTGTTTTCAATTGATTTTGATGGACCTCCTGCATCATTTAAAAGTTGGAGGTTTAATACAACATTGTTGGCCAACCAGCAGTTCATTGAATTTGTAAATGCCCATTTAGATACTTTCGCTGCTGTGCATCAGGGCTCAACAGTATGCCCTTTAATAGTATGGGACATGTTGAAAGCCTACATTAGAGGGATCATTATAGCATTTTCTTCTTCCCTTAAAACTAAATCCAAAGATGAATTACAGCATATTGAACAAAAAATTAGAAAACTGGAGAAACTTCACTATCTATCCAAAGATCCTGCTATACTTTGCCAGCTTGATAATCTGAAAATGAAATATAATAATATAAACACACGTTCTATCGAATTGACTATTTTAAAAACAAAACAAAAGTTTGTAGAACAAGGCGAAATGGCAGGGAAATTATTGGCAAGGCAAATAAATAAAGAATCGGAAGATCGGGCTATTTTGCAGATTGAGTTGGCTGATGGTGGTGTAACAATGGATTCAGCTCAAATTAATGAGACATTCAAAGAATTTTATAGTGGTTTATATAAATCTAATTGTTATTGTAGTGAGGAAACTCTTAGCTCCTTTTTGAAAGATATCTCTTTACCTTCCCTGACACCTGAGAATAGATCACATTTAGATAAAGATATAACTTCAGAAGATATTTTGAAGGCTATGCACTCTCTCCAAAGTGGCAAGGCACCGGGACTGGATGGTCTTCCAGTTGAATTTTATAGACAGTTTTCTCAGCAGCTAATGTCTTTTTTTCTTTCTATGATTTCAACCTGTCTTGAGAAAAAGCTGCTTCCTCAGTCCCTTTACATAGCAGCTATTACTTTACTTAAAAAGAAAGATAAGGATCCTCTGTTCTGTGCCTCTTATAGACCAGTCTCACTTTTAAATGTCGACTATAAGATCATTACTAAAATCCTAACTTTTCGTCTCGAATCAGTGACCTCTAGTCTTATTCATTTAGACCAAACAGGGTTTGTACAGGGCCGTCTATTGTCTGATAACATATGTAGGTACTTTGATATCCTTTTTCCCACTAAAGACTGCACAACCCCTATGGTAACTATATCTATTGATGCTGAAAAAGCATTTGATAGATTAGAATGGAAATATTTAGTAGCAGTTTTATCAAGATTTAATTTTGGCCCGATTTTTATTTCCTGGATTCGTATTAATTATAGTTCCCCTATGGCTATTATAAAGACAAACACTCAGTACTCTTCTCCCTTTAAGTTATCACGTAGAACAAGACAAAGTTGTCTAATGTCACCGTTATTATTTGCTCTTGCTATTGAGCCTTTGGCCGCAATAATAAGATCACATAAAAATATACAAGGTGTTAAAATTGGAAGTGAGGTTATTTCCCTTTATGCAGATGACATTTTACTTTATCTACAAGACCCCTTACATTCAATCCCTACACTTTTTACAATATTAGACCAGTTTGGAGACCTATCTGGTTACAAAATCAATTGGTCAAAAACTGAGATCATGCCTATTTCTAAATTTGATTTTGATTCTTTAAAATGCAAGTTTAATTTGAAATGGTCCCCAGACTATATGAAATATTTGGGTATATACATTCCCAGCAATATAGAAAATGTTTATCAACTTAATTACTTCCCACTCATTGATAAGGTTACAAATGACTTGAAAAGAATGAACTTACTTCCTATCTCCTTTATGGGTAGAACTAATATAATTAAGATGTCTATATTACCCAAATTTCTATTTTTATTTCAAAACCTTCCATATTCCCCGCCATTTTTTTTTTTTTTTTAAATGCAGAGCATCTTTTCCTTTTTTATTTGGGAGAACAAATTATCAAGGATTAGCTGGCTGGTTTTACAGCTCCCATATAATGCTGGTGGTTTAAACTTACCAAATCTTAAATTTTACTTTCTTTCAGCTCAGCTTGCCCAGATTAAACAATGGTTCCTTAGTCCAGTAAGTGCAGGGGCAAGAGTGGAGTCCTATGATGTTCGCCCTTATGAACTGAAATACTTGCCTTACATAGGTTTACAAGAGGTTAAGAAAATTACTAAGAACCCGAATATCATTAATAGTTTACAAATATGGAAGAGCGCCCATAAACTTATTAGTTATAATGAGCGTCTCTCCCCCCATACTCCCATATGGAGAAACCCAAATTTTGCACCCTATTTTGATGATACATTTAGGTCATGGTACGACAAGGGGATAAGGGAAATAACAAATCTTTTTGATAATGGTATATTTGTCTCTTTTTCTCAGTTACAATCAAAATATAATTTACCTTCTACTCATTTATTTAGGTTTTTCCAAATTCATAATATAATACAGACAAGTCAAGACACTCAAGGAACCTACACCCTCCAAAATAGAAGACATCATTTATAAGGACGGAAGAACTCTTAAATGTACCTCTAAAGTATACAAATCTCTATTAGAAAGCTCGTCTACAAGCACAGAGGTTACTAGATGTAAATGGGAGAAGGATTTAGAGATCAATATAAGTAAAGAGGACTGTTTTTTTTTTTGTTCTAAAGTTCATAAATGTTCTTATAATATGAGGCACAAACTTTCTTTATTTAAAAGATTTTAAAAGAGAAAAAAACAAAAACAAAACTTGGGTATACTTGTAAAATGCATAACTTTTCTGGGAAGCATCTTCTGTGTGTATGAAGTTACAAATGTTCAATAAAAAATATTTAAAAAAAAAAAAAAAAAAAGAAGTGACCACCTCTGACATGTCTTCACTTGTATATTAAAAAGACTTTATTACAAAAAAGAAGAAGAAGAAAATAAGATAACACATGCATGTTTGCTATTATAACAAAAAATAACAGTTCCTCCTATACGTGCTTGCTACAGCACAACCTTTAACAATGCAGCAAATTTATGGAGTGCGAGAGGGAAAACCTGTCAGGCAGCCATCTTGCTTAAAATTTCAATCTAGACAGGAAATTCTCTCACGGTCCCTCTGCCTTAGGCAACCACATATTAGTACTCCAGACCAATTAAAAAAAGGAGGAATTTTTAAAACTTGGATAGAGATGTGACTCAAGCAAATACACGTGGACACCTCAGAAAAAATAAAATCAAAACAACGTCCAATTTCAGGCTGGTCAACCTGTCGGACCCTCCATTGGACCTTTCCCTGCCTAATACTGATCTCCCTAAACACCGAAAAAGAAAAGAAAACATCTGAGGTTCCAATGCATTGGCCTACTGACAAAAACATATGTTAAGTAATTGTCTATGTCATAGATTACAACAAAATCCAATACTGTGAGAATATATGTAATAAAAACATAAGATTGTGTTACTCTGCAGCTCTACTTTGCTCTACTCTGGTCTACTATACTATACTCTGCTCTACTCTGCTCTACTTTGCTCTTCTCTCTTCTACTATACTATACTCTGCTCTACTATACTCTTCTCTACTTTGCTCTTCTCTGCTTTACTCTACTCTACTCTACTCTGCTTTGGTTTGGCCAAGCTGCCTGTCAGAATCTGCAGGTGGAGGCAACGGCAGCAGGTTGCTGACAGAGGGTGTTGTTAGACGTTTGGCCAAGCTGTTGTTGCAGGTTTGGCCACAGCTGTCTGCAAGAACCTGCAGGTGGAGGTGTCAGTGCTGCAGGTTGCTTGCAGAGGCTGTAGATGGAGGTTTGGCTTAGCTGTCTGTCAGAAACTGCAGGTGGAGGTGGTGGCTGCAGGTTCCTGACAGAGGCTGTAGTTGGAGGAGCTGAGCTGTCTGCCAGAATCTGCCAGTGTGGAAATACCTGTTAGAGGAAGAAGATGATGTAAACTGAATGTAACATAAAGGCAGCTTTAATTTATCAGTCCAGGTGTGCTATTACTACACAGTTATGATTGTCTATCTTACCTGAAAGGTTATTTTTATGAGTGCATCTTTGTTCTTTGGTCCCTGGTGCATATCTGGTCCCTGGTCAGCTGAGGTCTTCACATGGCACAACGACAAGATTCAGGGGTGTAGATTTCCGGATGATGCTGTAAATTAATAATTGGCCAAACCTGCAACAACAGCAGACTACCGACAGAGGCTCTAGTTGAGGTTTGTCAAGCTGTCTGTCAGAATCTGCAGGTGGAGGCAGCGGCTGCAGGTTGCTGACAGAGGCTGTTGTTGGAGGTTTGGCCAAGCTATTGTTGCAGATCTGGCCACAACTGTCTGCATGAACCTACAGGTGGAGGTGTCAGTGCTGCAGGTTGTTTGCAGAGGCTGTAGATGGTGGAGCTGAGCTGTCTAACAGAATCTGCAGATGGAGGCGGCGGTTGCAGGTTGATGGCAGAGGCTGTAAATGAGGGAGCTGAGCTGTCTGCCAGAATCTGCAGGTGGAGGCGGCGGTTGCAGGTTGATGGCAGAGGCTCTTGTAGGAGGTTTGGAAAAAGCTGTCTGTCAGAATCTGTCATTATTGGTGTAGAATGGAGCAGGACATGTTAGAGGTGGTAGTTGGAAGCATGGCCGCAGCTGTCTACCAGAATCTGCAGGTGGAGGCGGCAGCTGCAGGTTGCTGGGAGAGGCTGTTGTTGGAGGTTTTGCCAAGCTGATGTTGAAGGTTTGGCTACAGCTGTCTGCAAGAACCTGCAGGTGGAGGTGGCAGCTGTGCAGGTTGCTTGCAGAGGCTGTAGATGGAGTTTT
The DNA here is from genome assembly GCF_006386435.1 of Epinephelus moara. Classification (NCBI taxonomy): domain Eukaryota; kingdom Metazoa; phylum Chordata; class Actinopteri; order Perciformes; family Serranidae; genus Epinephelus; species Epinephelus moara. The sequence continues at coordinate 23,672,232 of NC_065518.1, read as the reverse complement.
GACCAAGCTGTCTGCCAGAACATGCAGGTGGAGGTGGCAGCTGAATGTTGCTAGCAGAGGCTTACTTTGAGGTTTGGCGACAGCTGTCTGCCAGAAACTGCAGGTGGAGGCGGCAGCTGCAGGGTTCTGGCAGAGGCTGTAGATGGAGGTTTGGCCAAGCTGTCTGCCAGAACATGCAGGTGGAGGTGGCAGCTACAGTGTTCTGGCAGAGGCTGTTGTTGGAGGTTTGGCAACGCCGACTGTCAGAATCTGCAGGTGGAGGCGGCAGCTGCAGGTTACTGACAGAGGTTTAGATGGAGGTTGACAGAGGTGCGAATAGAACATCGGTCTTCAGCACTCTGACATGGTGGAACTGATAGAAATTGCAGATGGAGGTTGTAGTTTGAACATTTCAGATGGCTGCTGTAATTTGAATGCAGTTTAAAACTAAAAATTGCTGTGAGAAGTTATTGGTGTAGGGTGGAGCAGTACACTTTAGATGCAGAAGATGGAGGTTGCTGGTAGATGGTGTCAATGGAGGTTTCAGTAAAAAACATGCGAGACAAATAAATCTAAATAAATGTGATAAAAAATCATCTCAGTTCATTTCAATGAGAAAAAACCTGAAATCAAAATCAAGTATTTGGACAGAAGCGCTTACCTGAAGACTCACCGTCAGGTTCGGCTGTCCTCTTACGCCGGATGCTGCCGACCTGGTTCATCATCCTAAACAGGTTCTGTACCCACCTTGGCTTAATCTTACCTGGAGCCACAGGTCCTTTAGGGAGGAAGGCTTCCACAGGCTTACCTGGAGCTGGAGGTGGGTCAGAGGGGCTCACCTCAGGGTCACAGCGTGGAATGCCGTCCTCGTCTGGGTGTGGGATCAGCTCACTGGTCCGTGTGTAGCCCTGGTCCATCAAATACAGCCGTCAGACTACTGCTCTACAACATGTCAACAACTTCAGTTTGGCTCCATTCTTTCAGTTTCTAACACGTGTTATGACTGTGCACAGACAACACATTTTCTTTCTTCATTTTGGACAATAGACTAGATTAGGTCAGAATACAGTGTCTTACAGTGTCTCCCAGCAGACTGGGCGTATCCGAGTCACCGGTTAAGGAGTCAGAAATAGAGCCAAGGAGGCTGGCACATGTGTGGTCCTGGTCCATCTGTAGGTAACAACAAATACAGCCGTCAGACTACTGCTGTACATCATGTTAACAACTTCAGTTTTGCTCCACTGTTTCAGTTTCTAACACATGTGTCATGATTGTGCACTGATAAGACATTTTCTTTCTTTTTTTTTTCATTTTGGACAATAGACCAGATTAGGTTAGAATACAGTGTCTTACAGTGTCTCCCAGCAGACTGGACGTGTCCGAGTCACCGCTTGAGGAGCCAGATGATGAGCCACTGGGGGAGGTAGGTGCAGGGACCCTCCGAAGGATGACCCGTGGAATGCCGCCCTCATCTGGGTGTGGGATCAGCTCCCTGGTCCACATGTAGCCCTGGTCCATCTGAAGGTCACAACAAATACAGCCGTCAGACTACTGCTCCACAACATGTGAACAACTTCCATTTGGCTCCATTGTTTCAGTTTCTAACACTCTGTGTGATGATCGTGCACCGACAACACATTTTATTTTTATCTTTATTTTGGACAATAGACTAGATTAGGTCAGAATACAGTGTCTTACAGTGTCTCCCAGCAGACTGGACATATCTGAGTCCCCGGTTGAGGAGCCTCTTACAGTGTCTCCCAGCAGACTGGACATATCTGAGTCCCCGGTTGAGGAGCCAGATGGTGAGCCCACTAGGGGAGGTCGGTGCAGGGACCCTCCGAAGGATGAGCCGTGGAATGCCATCCTCATCTGGGTGTGGGATATCCATCTGAAAGGGAAAAAATCCAACCCTGAGACCACATCACATAATAAATTGGCCCATTACCACACAGTCAGCACTGCTGCATGTTAATGCCAAACTCCGAAAATTCAGTCACAACCGACTTTTGAAAACTAATTCAAATTATAGCCTTTCTTTTAGTCACAATAATTGTGTTATATCTAAACCCAGTTTGTCCTTCTAAGAGTCTGAAAGCTTTCTGACAGCATGGATGCATTACTGAATGGACCTACTGGGCACAGGCCCAGGGACCCTAGAGTGTCAGGGGCCCCTCTGGCCTTCACCTGCAAAATGTCACTCAAATTA
>NC_065518.1:23661152-23669542 GCF_006386435.1 Epinephelus moara | reverse complement strand
AAATGTCCTTTAGAGACAAACACAACCGCCAGAAAAGATGCAAAACGACCTCAAAGACACACAAGATGACCTCAGAGAGACGCAACATAACTTAAAAATACACAACATGACCTCAAAGAGACACAGATGACCTTAAGGGCCACACAACGGCCAACAGAGATATAAAACAACCAAAAACGACACAAAATGACCTGAGACACACACAAGATGACCTCAGAGAGACAACAAAAAGAGGCAAAACCAGCACAAACTCTGTGTCTTGACCCTGTGTAGGAGAGCTAGTGGGGCCTTTTGCATATCTGTGCCCAGGGGCCCATTGTCTCATAATCTGCCCATGCATACAGAGGACATAGCTGTCTGTTACAGAGGGACATTTTTGCCAGATGTTCAACAGCATGCCAATTTTAAGCTCTCTTGCTGAATGAGAAAAAGCCAGTGCCATATCAGCATTTTTTTTCTAGAAAAATCTCCTTGATACACACCTCTCTGTTGCTCTCACAGTATCATAACATAATATTTAAAATACGTTTTGTGTAAAATACTGAAAAACATCCTTAATATTGAGAAAAAGGTTGAATTATGAGCATATTCAAACCATAAGGCTTCAATGCTTGTGTCACTGCTTGCAGAGTTCAAAAATACATAAGATATATTTTTATTAGCATGTTTATGCTGGGCTGTTTGTTGGACAGATAAAACAGACAGTTGGTAAACCAAAGACAGTAGCTTTGGATTAACTTATTTAAACTTGGTAACAGTCAAACATCAGTCCAGTTTGATTCATTTACACTAAAAAGGTACTGATGTAGGGAAAATATGGCCAATATTGGTCATACTTTGCCTACATCAGTACATTTTTTGTAAGGTCTCAACAGTAAAATACATAGAAACCAACATGGGCTTTAAAAAAAGTGTCAAAATCTCTCGTCTACCTTGAAAGAGTCCGTTGTGAGTCACAGCAGGTCTTAAGATGAGGTCCAGAGGCAAAAGGTCTCAGTTTGTGGGTTGGTTTTCAGAAAAATCGTTGTGTGCAAGTCGAGATGCTGCTTCTCTCTCCAATGCAAAGTTTGTTCTGATTTAAATGTTTAAGCTGCTTCTCTCTCCAATGCAAAGTTTGTTCTGATTTAAATGTTTAAATGTGTGAAAAGATGCACTTAGAGACCACATAGCAACCATGGAACCATCAGGTCCATAACAACACGTCTGACCTCAGAGTTGTCATTACGTCCACACTGGCCTGTCCTCTACTGCAGGAACAATAGCATCTGTTAGTGTGTGGCGATGTATTAAACCGGCCTATACATGATATGGCTGCATTGCGATATAAATTGCGTTTGCTTTAATTATTCAAATTATAATTATTATTATCAACTTTTATGTGTGTGTGTGTGTGTGTGTGTGTGTGTGTGTGTGTTTTGTTTTCCTCTCCTCTCAATCAGCAGCCTTACTGAGAATCGGTTAACTCACCTGGCTTTTGGTTCTTCTTGGTGTGGATATCATCATGTGAATTAATTAAGGTGTAGGCTATTCATTAAACGCTTTCTTGTCAGCTCGAGGCTGTCATCGTCCGAAACTCATATCACACTGGTTATGTGGTGTATAGACACTTAGAAAACATGGTAAAAAAAATGGGATAAATACAACTGAGTATTATTGCCGTTTGTTGCGAATGAAACTCTGACCAGCCGTGATGCAGGGCCGTAATAGCCTACTTATTTAACATTGGGGGGACCGTCGTAAATCACCACTAACCCCCTCAGGTGAAATTTTAATTTTACAGCTAAACTGACCATTTTACAAATTTGAAGGAAAACTCTTGGATCAGGACTTTTTCAGAGTTTAGGTGGCTGAGTGCCATTTTAAGGAGCCAGCATATGATGATTAAGGGTCACACAGGAGAAGTGAACACTGACTTTTTTATGTTATTTTTAGGCATGACATACTGAACTATGCTTTTTTTTTTAATAAATTGTTTTAACTTTTTCTGACTTTTTTAATGACATACCAACAATTTACAACAACAACCACAACGGACAGTGATATACTGTACAAAACACTCATATTATTATTATTTTCATTTTTTAAAACATTTTAAAGTATTGAAATACATAGCATAATAGCATTCACCATAGCTTCACCTCAAACTGGAATGTATACAAAAGTATTGAGTGTGTTGTTACAGTCGCCCCTGCATGTGGGGGCAGATGTAACGTTTGACTTCTACTGTTTCAATTATGTGACTCTAACATGGCTTATAAAAACAACTGATGACTGTCAACAAATAGAGCACAGATACAGAGTCTTTTGTACTGAAGCTTCTGATTGACAATATTTTGCACAATGTTTAATATCATAACAATGACCACAAATAAGTATTCATTGTATTTCAGAGAACTGTGTTCAAATACTGATGCTTGGTCAGAGGTCCTCTACTGAAATATTAGAGGCACTCTTAGGGTGCGTTCCAAATTGCATACTTTTTCATTTTACTTATTGTATGTACTGCAGCTGCCCCTAAAAAGTGGGTCCTGTTGCATGCAGTATGCACACAATCGAGACATACTACTGTCTCATAATGTTATGCTCTAAACTTTGCCAAGAGGTCCAGCGCTGACGATCAGAGGAGCTGGTGTAGCAGAGTCTTGTTCTCTGATAGGTTCAGTGTCCTCCTCCAGAGCAGACTCCCCGACCAAGGTACCTTTTAACCGTTTGTTTTCTGGGAATAACTGACACAATCAGAAACCAGAAACAAGTGGTTTTTTCGTTTTTGGGCAAAAAACGAAAAAATGAAAAAACAGAGTGTTTTTTCGTTTTTGGCAAAAAAAATGAAAAAACGAAATTCAGCTCAATTCCTTGTTTTCTGATCCTACTGCAAAAAAACAAATTTACCACTCCATATTTTGTTTCATTGGTGGGCGGGCTCTCAGCGCTCCCCATGCTTCTGATTGGCTAACGACCAGGTCATCAGTGAATACGAGTGTTAGTGAATCAAATTGTTCGCCACTTCGCTCCTCCGCGAGTTATGAGTTATGCGTTATGTGAGTTATCTGTGTGTTGTAAAAGCATTTTGCTCTGCTGCTGTAGACAGCCTGTCTAAATGATGTCTTGAAGCCTGTCTGATTGTATGTGGGGGTTTTTTTTCTTCATGTCGGCATGTTAAGCTTGTATTTTCGGTCTCTGGAGACACTCCAATAAATTCGCCTATACAGTATTGTACCAAATTGGCCTTTGTTTTACTGTGTTTCGTACACTGGACCCCTTGGATATCTCCTAGAAATGAGCTTGTAATTAATTTATTTTCTTTATTTTCTGTGAAGTTAAACACGACTGATAATTAAACGTCCGCTCGCTGTCCGTGGTGCTGAAATATGTGCCGAAATAGGTCCGATGTTTTCACTGCTCTCACCAAGTTGTGCATTACATGCAGACATGAGATATTATGAATGTGAAAAACAGCTTCATGTCCTTTGAAACAGTTTTCAATAGCATAGTATGTACTTCTGACAGGTCAAAGACCAAAGTGAAGTTTTATAGAAGTTCATATTTTTGAAACTCCATCATCAGTAGCTCTGTGACGTCATGTCATATTGCCATACCTTAGCTTTTGCTGAAACGACGCCCCTGGTCAGAGGTGTTACCCAATCAGCAGCAACCTGTATCTAAATCAGATTTTGGTAGATGCTAATTGTGCATACAATCATTGTTGTTATGCCCAGTCTAGGGCTGTCTGAGACACAACATGAAAGGCCCCATCTTCCCCAAGTCCACACAATGACAAAGACATGTGGAATGATCAATAGTGTGAATTTATTACAATAATTAAATGACAGAATTGAGGTAAATAATAACGTCAGGGTGGACTAAAGCCAAAATAACAAACAAAACAATCCTGTCAAGGGAGTAAGTAAATAACCTAATCAAAAAATAAGACACAAATGACAAAAAGCTTACCTCCCTAACTTAATAAACAGGAGAAAAGTGTGAGCAACAAAACTGGCAGTCGATACAAAATGATGGTTCACTACAATACTACAATGTGTGTGGCTGGTTGGGAGAGGAGGAAGGTGAGGAATGCCTGCTAGGCAGTGCACCCACGTAACACAATATGATGTTCAGTGCACTGTATCTGTTTACATACATGTTTTGCTAAGTTTTGTTGGGGCTGCATGCAGCCCAGGTCTCTCAATACGTCGATGATACCTACTTGTGCTCGCCTGGCACAAAGGCCAAAAACGTTTCTAGCTTCCAGCTTTACTTCCACTGTATGCAGCCCACTGAATATGTGCAGTAGTGTTTTACCTGCTGGCTCCGCCCGCAAGTTCCTACTCAGCTCATAAACTTCACAAATCACACATTTTTTCTCGGCTCAAGGAATGTTTTACAAATATAAAACCTCCATGGATATAAAAAGAAATTACATAAAGAGTCATAATTGACCTTGTTTGCAGTTTGAGGTGTCCTGTCAACAATTTTACAGACATCTCTTTTATAATGGTAGTCATGGAGAAAATTCTTTTTGGGCCACAAGGGATTTTTTTCACCTCGACTCCACAGGGGCCACCGGGAAAAATTGAAAGCAAGGATAAACAGTGTTCCTGGGGGGCTGCTTCAAGCTAATTAACACACGGAAGTCAGAAAAAACATTTCCCAACTTGACAAATGGGATCAATGAATGCAGCATTAGCACTGTAACGTTACCATTTAGCTCAAAGCACTGCTGTGCCTGATAGGAACAGCCTCTGTCAGGCTGTAACAAATTGCTTGATAAAGTGCTTCAGCTAATCAGTATTCAAAGATGAATTTTCTGCAAACTATGATTAGTCAACTAATCATTTCAGCAGGAAATATCAAGCTCTATGGCAAGATTGGTATGCATATGTTTGGCACGTTAATCTGGTTATCAGAAGAAGAATTATTCATGAATCCCCGAGTATACACACAGGTTATACGGCTGTGTTTTTTTTTCATTGTCCTGTCTTGTACTGCCTAATTTCGATCAGTTAGTGTGCAGTAAATAAAGAGGTCAGGACTGAAATAGATGGCGACTTCATGATTGGCTGGCTTTGGCTTTCCATTGGTCAAATACCAGCTTAGCAGACACAGCATCTTGAACTCCCATCCCTGTTATTGTAAAATACAAAACAAGTCTTACAATACTGATTTGGAAAAATGAAGTACTTTCCACGTGATGTGGACCAGGCATACATCAGGAGGGGCTTACCGAGGGATTTAAACACGGTTGTCTTCCCTCTGTGGGCAGGTTTTGTCCCATTAATAATGTCTCCCAGCTCTGCAAACACCTCAGCCTGAATCAAGACATCCACAAACATATTTTACTTTACATATTCTGCAAAGGGAGCCAATGACACACAATCAGTTATACTGTATATTATTGGGACAGTTAGAAAGCACAATGACAAACTGACTCCAGAGAGGATGACATCACCGGACTCAGTCATTGCACCCTCCCTGCTGTCAGCGTACACCACCGCCTCCTTCATCAACACGTCGTCCAGCTCCCGCCAGTTTGGCCTGCAAGCTCCCACTGCTGCTCAGCAACAGCAGAGAAACAGTGTGAAACACTCATTTCATTTTAGACATAATTCACGACATAAATTACCGGAAAAAATCCACACAAAATCTGTTCTGTGAGTTTTAAACACTTCACACAACCTAAATTCTGATCTATTTGCCGGGTGCAGATCTAAAAATCTCATCCACATGTATGTTAATTATTTCTCCTCACCTGCCACATGGGCTCCTGGTTTGACCCACTGACCAAAGAGCACTGGCTCTGTACATCCGGTTACCGTCACTATGACGTCTGCTCCCTTCACTGCCTCCTCCACTGAGACACATGCCGTCACCGGACCACTGACAGATTGGGAAAACCTCTCCACTCCCTGTCTTGTGCGACTCCACACACGCACCTGTGGTGAGGACCCAGGGGAAGTAAGACAGTTTGTGAAAAGACAGACGACAGGGCAGGTCATTTTTTCATTAGTATTGTGACTTAATTCCCATTAAACGACTTTATTTTCATCATATTATAACTTTTTTCCAAAATTATTATGACTTTATTCTCAAAATATCATTCTCAATGAGCAGAAATCTCACTATAACACATTTGAGCTTAAGTTCAGGGGTTTATGAATGAAGGAAAATAAATTATTATATCACTGAGGTGAATATCACATTTACATTTTAAGAGGTTACTTCCCTAAACAAAAGATACAAAACAGGAGGGAAGAGTAAACCATGCCTACATGTGTGAAGACATACATTTTATATTCAATAATATTTAAAATTTTCACCATAGCGGCTGAATTTTGTATGGTACTTTATATAAATCAAGACATGTACACCATAAATTGTTGCATAAAAATTCATCAGAATGCAGGAAATTAAGTGTTTGATGCTCAAAATGTCAAACAAACAAACAAGTATTAAAACTAATACTGAAACTGATGAAAAATAAACTAAAACTAAACATTTTTAAACAATAAAAAATTAGCAAAAAAGTATGAAAACTACCTGAAACTGAAAACTAATTAGCAAAAAAGTATGAAAACTACCTGAAACTGAAAACTAAATAAAAATAAAAACTAATAAAAAAAACCCCAAAACTCTGCTAACTCTGGAACACCACCTATGCCTTTGCCCTGAGCTGATAAATGCAAAGGCTTCTGTTCAGACTTGCCATTCATTAACTCACAAGATATCACTGTAACTGTACCTCTTTGAATGAAAACATCTCTGTAAAGACATTGTAATGACTCAAAGCTTGTTTGCCAGATCCCAAGATGGCCAACACCTTTGCTTCAGGGCTCATCAGCAGCTGTGACAAAAACACAAGTGATCAGAGATAGGACTGCAGTGATAGATTATATAGAGCATGCGTGAATAGATGTTAAAAAAACGGATGTACCTTAGCAGAAATGGCAGAGACAGCAGCTGTCCTCATGCATGTTATCACCTCTCCGTCAATGACCTGCAGGTTGGAAACATGCTAAGACTGTTGAAGCTGTGGGAACTAAATGTTTACAGTGGCTGTTTTTATGTAGAGCTACCTTGGCAGCCATTTCAATATACACTGCTCAATAAAATTAAGGGAACACTTTTTTAAAAAGTGGAAAAGCAGAATGTAATATGAGTTTTATGTCAGCTTTATCACTGTCGACTGTTAATGTTTTGTGAAGTGTTAGTATGTCATAATAAATGTTATCTAAAAAGTAATTAAAAACTTTTCAGTATTATGAGTTCTAAAAAAAAAAAAGTCTTAGGGCGCATTCTCACTGGCATTGTTTGGTCCGCTTAAAACGAACCCTGGTCCGCTTCCACGGATAGTTTGGTTTGTTTGGAGTGGTGTGAACGCTCATTCAAACTCTGGTGCGGACCAAACAAGCGAACCTTGGTCCTCTTGAAAACTGGGGGTCTCGGTTCACTTCAACCAAAGAGAGGAAGTGATGTAGAACGCTTCACATTTTGGTGTTTGGTGTTTTTGTGGTGACCAAGCTGGCTGAAGGGGATGGATTTCCATTTTCGGGCCTGGCCAATCCGATGAGCCAGGTTTTCTTCTTCCTTGTGCTTTTTTTCTTCTTGGTCAGTGTGGTCATTTCGGGCAATACCGCCCCCAAACGAGCAGCTGTTGTAACTGCGTGACGTTGTTCAGGCGGTTTGGTCTGCTTTAAAAAGTGCAGTGTGAAAGTGAACCAAACCAAATGAAGGTGTAAAATTTTTCGGCATTCCCCGGACCATCCTGGTGTGAATGCACCCTTAGTGTGTGTACATTTCTTGCGAGGCGCTCAATCATATGCTGGCTACCTAAAAGGGAGAGACAGCGAGATCCTCCCAGTGGCATTGGCAGGTAGTGGCACCGCAGTGGCAATCTGTGGNAAAAGTGCAGTGTGAAAGTGAACCAAACCAAATGAAGGTGTAAAATTTTTCGGCATTCCCCGGACCATCCTGGTGTGAATGCACCCTTAGTGTGTGTACATTTCTTGCGAGGCGCTCAATCATATGCTGGCTACCTAAAAGGGAGAGACAGCGAGATCCTCCCAGTGGCATTGGCAGGTAGTGGCACCGCAGTGGCAATCTGTGGCAGTCTGTGGCAATCTGTGGCATCTCCTGGCACCCGCTCGGCAGTTCAGAAACGCCTCCTTTGACTCGCTGCCAATAAGGGCGGGNCAGAAACGCCTCCTTTGACTCGCTGCCAATAAGGGCGGGGCCACATTTCCTGGGAAAACCCACTGGTCCGTGTTGTTGTTAAGACAGTCACTCTGCTTTCCACTTCCGCCATGGAGTCATGATGAATACAAAATAAAAATTAAGGGAAAAATCAGCTACTTGTTTACACATTTTAATGTACAAAGTTTTGCACAGTTTCTCTT